>NW_010174032.1:0-48878 GCF_000695765.1 Mesitornis unicolor
CAGGGGGAGTTGCTGTACAGATCGATGGTGGCGGGTTTTGCCATATTTGCAAATATTTTACAATATTTGCATTGTTCTGTGAGCCTCAGGAGGATTGTTGGCTCACTGGTTGCATTTTTGTATTGTGATTTTTGTTTAATGAGGTAAACTAGGGAAAGGGGTTTATGCTTAGATTATAGATTGACCTTTAGAAAGAAGAGGGAACTCTAAAGCCCCAGATACAGACGCGAAGCTGAGGAGTAACCTGAAGTATGCAGGAGGATGACAAGATCTTTAATACCTTTGAAATCCAGCCACTGGTTAGGAAATGAAGTATGATTTTTCTTTAATTAAAACGGGTTGTTATTTTGGAGCCACAAGTATGTAAGACAGTATTTATCTAATAGAAATTTGGCTTGTGTTAAAATAAGCCTTTTGAATTAAAATACGCCTGTCTGTATCCAGTGTGCTCTACTATGTTGCGTAGGTCCCGTGGTAATAGGGCTTCTGCCTGGGACTTGCAGGCCTTCAAATATGTCTGCAGCACTGCCTGGTGTGTGGTGAGTGGGGATGTTCCAAGTGGATGTGGGATGTTTATGCTGAAGATTTTTGTCTTGGGTCATATATGTGAAAGCAGTGATTTATACTGGGAGGAGTAATCAGCCTTTACAGTGAGGTATGGAGAGTTGAAAGGAGAAGTCAGAATACGTTTTAGTGCTTCCATATGAATATGCTGTTTCCTGCAGCTTGTCTTCTGGATACGGAGAGAGGTGTTGGAATCCCTAACTGATGTGGGAAAGGAGTGGTGGAGGCAGATGCAGCACTCCAAGTAATAACATTCTGCCTCATTTTGGTTGGTGGAAGTGCATGTTGTGACTGTTTCAGTATGCACAAAGAAAATAAAATTAGGGGATAGATTTCTTGCCATTCCTTAATTTTATGGATGTTTAGGTACAATTAATTATGTACATTTGCTTCAGGAGAGGCAGTTGGCATATATGACTTGTTACTTGGGTCCAAATTTTTTCTGTATTTTCCTGATTTTTTTTTTTTGTGCGGTAGTGCTAGAGGCTTCTCTCTAGTTTTCAGAAACATAAAATTTACTGTATGAGACCAGTGTATGTTACCCAGAGAAGGAATGTTGCTTCTGCAGTCAGTAATGCAGAGCTTATACTGCTTTGCAAGGTCCTCCCACCAGTAACATGAAGTACGGGAGTACGTGGTGATAGCTTGGGGTCCACCTGTGACATCGCTTTGGACAAAATGGGCTGCAGTGCCTTGAGGGAGAAGCTGATCTGTAGAAGGCATTGGGGAGGACTCTTGAGTACCTGTATAAAAGGTTTTTGCATTCATCAGCATCAGTGCAGTCTGAGTGCTGACATGCTGGTGAAGGTGTAAGCATGTTGTACTTAAAGGCAGAGGGGTGAACGTTTGACTGCTCATACTTAACAGCATATCTGTGTGCTTGGGTAGTTTCAGTACAGATATTGTTACTGTGCACACGTTTTTGGTCTTTTGCTTTATCAGCCTCTGTAACTTGTTTGAAAGTGTGTGTATGTGCAGCTGTTTAGATTAACATTTAATAATCTAATCTTGTAAAATGCGGTGTAGCAGTGAACCACTGTTGGAGACTTGGTAGAGGTTCAAGTTTAAATTTGTAAACAAATTTTGAGGAAAACTTTTTTATTAGTGTGTTCATTTTAGGTATCTGACAACACTTTTTAAATATTTTTGGTTGCTCTCACTGCTTCCCTAGCATAGACAGTTGCTTGATTATTCAGTTTGTGTTGTTTGTGTGGGTAATTTGCATGGGTGAGACACAAAACCATTTTAGAGTAGACAAATAATCATTAAAAATGGTGAAGCTAGTAGTACAAAAGCCATCTGAAATTGCTTAAAGTAGTCTTTAAAAAAAAAAAAGTTGAATAGACCTTTACGGTCCCATTACCGTCTTTCCCCCTCAGAACTTAAATTACTAGTGTTTATTTTATGCTAATATAGGTAAACATGGTTTTGTTTTATTGTTTCTTTGTTGTTTTTTTTTCCCTAGAAGTGCCAAGTTCTTAGTCCCACTTTGTAAAGTATTACGGGACTTAGAAGCCTAAGTGGGTTAAAGGCTTTAGAATGTGAGACTGAGGCATATCTTTTGGCTCATAAGGAGCATACAGCACAGTTTAAGCTGAGCCATTTTAATTGACCATACATGTTCTTCACACTTGTTGCAAGTGCAAAGTGAAAGGTATTATTAACTCAAAGGGGTTTAAGGCCCAAATAAGTGCATATATGCCAGATTGTTTTCTTCTTTAAAAATTATACGTGCAGACATACAAATACACACATGTACTAAATAGAAAGAAAAAAATTAACATTTTTGGAGCAGAAGAGAAGGTGTTTTGCGCCCTTAACTTGTGGAAAATGCAGTGCTTCCTTGCGAAGTGAGTTGATATCCCCTTAACCATCACTGTGTTTCAGACACACATGCATGTGCACACACACGCTTAGTATGTTGTATTAATTAAAATAGCTTTTTACTTTTCGTGAGATTTAAGACTTTGAAATGCTAAGTCATTTATGGAAAACCTACTGCATGCTAAGATTATTTTTTAGTTTAAAAACAAACCTTTTCTGTGATTCAACATTGAAATAGCACTTTTAGGTACTTTGTACATAATTGGTTATTTTTTGGAACAGATCAGAACAGGACAAAGTATTTTTTTTACTCTTGTAATTCTGTAAAGGCAGAATTCAGAAATAAGTACTGAAGCATATTACAGAGACTTAGTAGCTTGGCTAGCACAACTTGGCATTTATGTTTAAGACACTTTGGAATAAATTCAGTCTTCCACTGAATTTGGTTTTAATCAGATGTATTTTCCAAATTCTTCTGGATTTCATTACCGCTGAGCACTTCATAAAACCCTATGATTGTTCTCCAGAGCTTACAGTTGTTAATATCCATCCATTGTTTGCTGTTAGCTGTGAAATGCTTACTTTGTTTTTATAATTGGAAAAATAATGAGGTGTTTCAATGTTTTACTTTGGTATATGTGAAACAAAATGTACAGGATTCTGCATGCTTGTATTTTAAGCATGTACATATTTATTAAGTAGTAAGAGCTATGTGCTCTAGTTCTTATGTATTTTTGCATGTAAAATTTTGCATGGTCTCAGGATTCTGCATTTGGGCCTATGTGATAGACTGTAGCCATAAACCTTCCATATTGGATGTCCTTTGTGTGTAAATGCTATATATGTATATTATATACTGTTTTCTCAGTGGGAAATGCCTTGAATATCTTAAGAAAGTAATCCAGCAGTATCATGCTAGATGGCTAGCTACGCCTGCATATGCATAAACCTTGGCCAGATGTGGTACTGGAGGTGTGTGACTGTGTTTGCTATTTTGTGTATAATACCAAACTTACTGGTATTGGGTCATGTGCAAAACGTGTTGATTTTGGGGGTTTTTGTTTGTTTGGGGTTTTTTGTTGTTTTTTTCATAAGGGGTAGGTGTTTCTTATGTTTGAGATAGCAGATGCGTCAGTGAAGAGAGCTGCCTGTTACGAATGTCCTTTTACCCTCTGTGCATTACCAAAGGAAACAGGTGGATGATAAGCCATTTGAATTAGCGTCAGTGGCAACCAGGCTTATGTGGAAAGACACTTTTGAACATAAGGTGAACATCCAGCTAGCATGCAGGATATATGTGTATTTATTTTCTTATACCTGTGTCAGCTGAATATAAGATTTACACATAGAACTTGTTTAATTAGCGAAGACTTAAGACTTTCTGTAGATAAGCTGAAGAGGAAGTGGGTCCATTAAGCCAACAATGGAGTGCGCTGGTTTTATATAACTTTTCCTTTAGCTAGAGCAACAAGCAAGCTTCCTTGTTTTTCCTGTAACTCGTATTTATATTTGTCTGTCCTACTCACACTGAACACTTTACAATAATTTTACATAGTTGCCACTGTACATGCTTACAGCTGTAACGCGAACAAATAGCTAACGTACATCTTTGTGTTGTAACTGGATTGGTAAATATATCTTATTTAGCAGAAACGAGTTCTAAGGAAATACAATTTCATTCTGGGTGCAAACCACCTTTCTGTATTCTTTCATAGACATGTATGTCCATATATATAAAAACTATTTTTTTGAGGTAAACACAAATCATCAGTGTGATAATATATGAAGAACGTTTATTTAGAACTTATTTAAGAACGTATTTATTTTTAGTGCATCACAAAGGGATATTTTGTTTGTAGCCATTAAAAAGGGTTTGCTGCTCTTTTGGTTTTACTTCTTTAGAAGTGATCTAGATGCACTGAAGTTAGCAGGAACTACCTGAGGGCCAGAGTCAAAGAACTCTGACTAATTGAATTTTACTTATCTGTTAAAGAGCCAGGTGACCCCATATTTGTATCTTACAGTGGAAAACAATATTGAATTAGTGCAGGGGGCAAAAGTGTCTACTAAGCAGGAGAATCTTGAGAATGGATGCTTGAATATATGCTGCAAAGTTAAGGAACAACTCTGCTTTTCTAGCTGTTTCATATTACTTTGTTGGTGTATAATGGCAATGGCAGTTTCACAAGGAAAAGCATTTATTTTGAAATAATACAATAATCTCTGTAAAACTCATCCCAAGAAGATGTGAAATAACTTTATAAGATAGATGTGTAATTAATGGTAGTTAGCTTTGTTGCAGTAATAGAACAGTTTAAACACTGAGCATTTTTTGCTTGCCCTGTGGAATGGTATAAAAGACTCAGGAAAAATCTAGGAACAGCTGTTACTGATAAAACTATGGAAGATTTTCAGCATTTACCTTTTATTTAATAATAAAACCTGTGGCTGGCAAGAGCAAAGAGCAGGAAAGCAGTACAAAACCACAGAAGAATTCAAATGTAGGAAATGCTAGGAAGCCATATATGTGGTGATCTTAGCATCAGAGGAGGCGTGCAGCAGGCTTTAACAACGCGGTTGTTAATGCATTAACACTGTAGGGCACAAGTCTAAGAGAACAGTTTTAGAAGTTAAAAGTTTTTAAAGTTATTGGGGGAGTTCCAGGAACAACAAAAATGTTTTTTCAGGCTAAATTAGAGATTAAATATTGATCGTTCTGAAAGTACATTGTTCCCCCAATAAGTAATAATGGTACTAGAGTCTGAACTGAACTGAAGGGTGATTGTCTGTGTTTTTTTGTCCTTTGAGTGTTCAGAGGACAAATCACATAGAATAATGAAACTACTTAATTTGCGAACTATGCCTAGTGTTTAACAGTACTGCATGGTTTTATTCCAGAACACCTGCGCAGATGCAGTTGCCAACTGAAAAGTGCTGCTGTGGATTTCATTCCACATTTGAGAAGGTAGCGTGGCTATTCCAGCAATAAAAATAAAACCCACCAGACAAGATTCCTCCTTTGTCAATCCATCCAGCAGACTACTGGTATGAACTGTACAGTTCAGGTGACCCCCACTGTGGTGGTTCACTTTGTCTTTCTCTGAAGAGGAAGCGGTGTGCAGTAAGTGCATAACTTGAATAAACCAACAAGACATCAGAAAGTTTCTGAAAGTAGAAACCCCTAGTAATTCAGTTAATTGAAAAAGGGGCTTTGCACAGCTGAGCTGTGTATCAGTGTCTTAATCTCAGAGCTGTGTTGTTTGTAAGTTAGACTGACCTGCTCTGTGTGTGGAAGAAGCATCAGATAAGAATAGGCCTAGATGGTTTTGTCTAGTGCCTGGATCTGGTTTTGTCTCGGAGCAAATGAGTGAATTAAATGACTACCCAAGGTCCTGTCCTCATTGATTATCTATGCCTTTTGTTTTGTATCTGGGAGGATGCCACAGTCATCCTTGTTGAAATGCCTTGGGACTAAGTCCCAGTTACCAAAAATCTGTTGAAGAAGGATTTGGTTTTTTTTTCACAAGGAATTGTGGAAAGGACAGTCAGCATTTGAAATATGTTACGCTACTTCTTTTTTTTTAATTGTTTTCTAAAATCTCTTCTCCTCTGAAGAGATCAATGCCGTAAGGTTCTTAACTGATTTGAAGTTAACTGAAAATTCAGCTCTAATCTTGGTAAGTATCACCAAATGTGAATCAGGAGGGTTTTTTCCAGATGCGGTTAGCCACATTCAAGTTAAATACAAGGTAAGCGCTTAGGTTTACTATTCGATAGGAATTTGGTGTAATTGGATGTGATAGAAACTCAACCTGTTACAGATTCTTTCAGTAAATTGGAGCCGAGGGTTTAGAAATTATGGGTTTAGTTATGATATAGCCATGAAATCAACCAAAAGAAATCCTCTTCTTGATTTTTTGTTTTATAAACTGAAGTACTATGTAATGAGCATGTCTTAGGTATGTTTTGAAATTCTCCATTAGGTAAAAATATTTTAGATTTCACAGTGTTTGCTCTTATGGCACAGAATATACTGCCTAGTCTTGTTAGAGTGTTATGTCACTGTACCTGAGCTATATGCTCACTGGCTGCTAGTGTACTGTTTCTTGGTCCTTGGCTAGTTCATTGCTCTACCAACTGCAAACTCAAAAGAAACAAGATAATCTTTGGCAAGAATCCTTGTACTGAGTGAGAACATTTATGTAAGTTAAGGAAGGTTGCTTTTCTCTCCTTGTTCTATAAACCCATTGCAGGAGAGTGTTTAACGCTTAAGTCTTCAGTGTTAATTATCTCGGTTATATTAGAAAATATTGGAAAAGAATGCCAAAAAGCTATTCCAGCACATGTTTCTGCGTGAATAGAGTCAGCCAGAAAGTAAAACAGAAGGCTTCTGTAACAGCAATTGCTAACTTATAAGGCCAGAAAAACTCAAAGCACATAGAAGTTGGGAAAGATGCCATCATTCCTTGTGCTTTGAGGAGATGATGAAGCTTGGGAAACAGAGGATCAAGTATGGAACACTTACTTTACACTGATACTGGATTTACTAAGAACTGTATGTGCCACTTCATCTTGTAGACCAGAGCAGTAAAAGCAATGGAAATTAAAAGCTGAAATCTAAAGGTGTTGTTTATACATCTTCAACAGGTTCTTGTATAGCTGTCCAGGTACTTGGATGATTTGATGTTTGCCCTTCTGGAGTGTGTTGTTAGATGGGGTTGAAATAAACATGTGTGTTGATAGCGAAAATCTTTCAGACGTGGTTTGCTAAAAGGAACAATTAAAAAAACCCAACAAAACAACAAACAACCCCAAACAAACCAACCACACAAAACCCAAATACAGTCCTTTGTCACAAGCATAATCTGCTTTAACTTAGTTGATCTTTTAGGAGAGAAGATAATTATTCTTACAGTACTTCTCACTTCTATGTCTTTTTTTTGTTTGTGAAAAGGGAATAATAGTAGCCTAGAAACTGAGACACTGTATGGTTGTGCTGGGGGAAAAAAGCCTAAAGAATAAAACACATACTCTTAAACATATCTTTAAATAACTCTGGTTAAATTATTTTTTGCTCCTTCTTATGCTTATGTGTGGGTGGAACCTGATACTTAAAAGTGTTTTCAAAAAGGGTGGCAATCTTCATGCCAATTTAATCTCTCCTGTTCTGAGGGTTGCAGTTTTTATTAAGGGTGGTTATGATGTATGCACCTGATCATTGTTAACAGTGATGACATCGGTGGCTTATCTCAGAATACAGGCCACTAAGCAGCTGTCTGACTGACTTTTGAACAGTGCTGACCTGGCCCATTAAAGAGAGGTTTAGAGATCAAAGTCCCTTTATCTCATTACCGTTCCTCTAATCCATCAATTCTCCTTTTAAGTGAATTTTTGTGTGGCTTTTTCATCTGGGAAGTTACAGGTGTTGGATGTCATGCCAGAGGGTTTTAATGTAAATCCCTCATTAGAAACATTTACAGTGTGTGAAACTTTTTTTTTAATCCCCTAAGATGGGGAAACATCTTTGGCAATGCTAAAACTCAAGCCAGAACTCAAGCTATAACTTAGCTTTAGTCTTAAGATCATGGAACAAATCCTCTTGGAAGGTATGTTGAAAGGTATAGAAGACAGGGAGGTGATTAGAGACAGCCAGCATGGCTTCACCAAGGTTGAATTGTGCGTGACTAACCTAGTGGCCTTCTACAATGGAGCAGTTGCATCAGTGGGGAAGGGAAGAGCTATGGATGTCATCTGTCTGTGCTTCTGTGAGGCCTTTGATATGGTCCATCCACAACATTGTTACTGCTAAATTGAAGAGAGATGGGTTTGATAGATGGACTAGAGAGAGAGGGGTGCATGCAAGGAGTTATGGTCAATGGCTCAGTGTCTGAGTGCAAATGGGTAATGAGTGGTGTCCTTCAAGGGATAGTATTGTTTAATATCTTCATTATGACATAGACAGTGGCATTGAGTTGCAACCTCAGCAGGTTAACATCAAGCTGAGCCACTGGTATGCTTGAGGAAAGGGATGCCATCCAGAGAGACCTTGACAGGCTTGAGCAGTGGACCTGTGTGAGCCTCATGAAGTCCAACAAAGCCAAGTCCTGGATGCATTGCCCCTGGGTTGGAGCAATCCCCATCATCATTACAGACTGTAATGAAGGGATTGAGAGCAGCCCTGTGGAGAAGGATGTGGAGGTACTGATGGGTGAAAAATCAGGCATGAGCCAGTGATGTGTACTTACCAGCCCGAAAAGCCAACTGTATCTTCGGCTGCCTCAAAAGAAGCATGGCCAGCAGGTTGAGGGAGGTGATTCTCCTCATCTAGTCTGCTCTCATAAGATGCCACGTGGAGTACTGTGTCTAGCTTTGGGGTCCCTGGTACAAGACAGCCATGGATCTGCTGGAGTGGGTGCAGAGGAGGGCCATGAAAATTATGAGAGGGCTGGAGCACCCTCAGAAGGCTGAGAGTTTTGAGGTTATTCAGCCTGGAGAAGAGAAGGCTCCAGGGAGGCCTTATCGCAGCTTTCAGAAAGCTGGGGAGAGACTTTTTACTAAGGTCTGTAGTGACAGAACAAGGGGCAGTGGTTTTAAACTGAAAGAGGGTAGGTACTTAGATTGGACTTAAGGGAGAAGTATTTTTATGATGACAGTGGTGAGTCACTGGAACAGATTGCCCAGGGAAGTTGCTGGTGACCCATCACTAGAAGTGTTGAAGGCCAGGTTGGACGGGGCTTTGAGCAACCTAATGTGAAAGATGTCCCTGCCTATGGCAGGGGAGTTGGACTAGGTGATCTTTGCAGGTATGTTCCAACCCAGATTGTTCTGTGATTCTATGAGTAGAGTGCTTTGGTAATACGTAATTTCCTGGAATTAAAGGTGTTGTGCCTCTTCCCAACCTGAGTGCTGAAGGGAATGATGCTTTGAAATAGGAAATTAAAGGGTATAGTAAACATTTACTCTGATCCATGAAAAGATGAATCTCACTTAAATGACTGTTTCTCTTGGTTTAGCAGCTGATTTCATAGAAAGGCAGAATGGACAATTTATAAGTAAATTTGCTTTCATGAAAATGTAAAATTGAGTATTTTCTATAAACAGGACTAAAATTCATTGGAATTACTGAATTTGATTAAATTGACTAATAGCATGTTTGATCTAATTCTGATCTTAGCATTAGCAATACTTTGATTTTAAAGATGGCTTGTGATCATTTAAATTTGGATTTTAGTACTAGCTGTGATCATAGAATCTAGAAACATACTTTGTCCAGAGTAATTTTCATTCTCTTGGAGTTCATTTACTTAGTTCCATTCATTCTTGCTTCTTGTCTGCAGGATATGATAATGAATTCTGATTTGCTGTGGTTTTATTCTGTGTTTGGCTGTACAACAGAGTAATAAACTACTATTAATTATTTAATCTAGTTAGGGTTAAGAACTAGAGTTGCAAGAATCTTGAAAGATTTTAGCCTTTGAACCAAAACCAAATAAACATCGTTAACAGAATTTGCTAATAGCTTAAGTGTGGCTGTACTCCCAATGACAAATGCAAACCTCTGACATTGAACGGTGAAGTGAATAGGTATGCCTTTAAGTTGCTTCCCTTGAAGAAATTTCTGACAAGCATTCAGGCATTCTCTGGGTAATGACACTCTTGTAAATTTTTTGTTGTCATTTACAACCATGTTAGTTCTGTTAGTTTCTCTCAGAAAAGACTTTGGCTGAATCTTTTGATTTATAGACTTTTGGTCTACAGCTTCACGTATTAAAACGAGGAGCATAGCGTGTATATTCTTACATTGTGTTTTTTTGTCTGTGGAGTTTTCCCATTAAATAATAAAGAAACCGTAATAAAACAAGATAAAATATATGGCTTTGGTTGTTTGAAAAAGGCAAAAGAAGGTGTTCTTTTTATTGGCAATTATGTAATGTTACTGTATATATGATGTGCCAAGCCATTAAAGCATGTTCTTATGTTAGAATAGCTTAAAAAAAAAAAAAAAAGAGGGGGGAAAAAATAGTGTTTCCAGAGTATTACTGGTTAACTATAACTGTACTACCCTAGCTGGGATACAATAACAAAAGTAACAGCTGGCTTCCTCGAATAATCTGTAGCTGGAGAAACGGGTCATCACCTTTCATGCCAGTGTATTTGTCTTGTTCACATGATACTAGGCTACTTCAGTATATACTTCAGTATAGCGGCACGCAATTCTTTAATACCTTCCCATTTTTTTTAAAGCCTTTTTTTTATGTATACACAGAGAACCAAAACTCTGACAAGTGGTTACAGCAGAGGTACACACAAGACAAGCTGCTTATTTGTTTTCTTTAAAATAATATTTCAACCTACTAATCTAGACTATAGTTTAGGTGTAGTGGCATAAATTGTATATATCACTGTGCTGAATAGCTCTCAGACGTGTTTGTGTGGTCTCTTTTTTGAGGGCGCGGTGTTTTTGGAACCAAAGTACATGGCTGTTCTGCAAAATGTCAGCATCTGTGGTATTTATTTTCTGACATTAGATGAAGTATAAGAAAAAAAAAATCACTAGTCATGGTTTAGAATCATCATATTGAACGTTACATTTATTAACAAGTTCAAGGGCAAAATGGAAATACTCCAGTATCCTCTGTTTGTGGCTCAGTCTGGATGGTTCATAGTTTAATCTTAACTCTGTAACTGTAGGGTGGATTTTCTAATCCTAATCATTCTCGTTGCTCTCTGATGACTCCTTTCCAACTCTTCAACATAGTATGAGAAGTACAGACAAGGAGAACTGAACACTGCACTTTTTGTTAAAGGTACACAATTAAAATTTTGCTTCTGCTGGTTGGGATACCACTGTTGAGGTATGTTCAAGGAGTCCAACATTTTTCTGGGCTGTGGCATTAAACTCTTCTTGTTTAGATGACTATCTGCCATAATTCAAATACTTTTCTGAATAATTGCTTTTCAGGATTTGTTCACTCATTGTTTGACAAGTTTAAATTTAACAGTATTCATATGCACTACCATTGCCTGTTTCTGGTTTACAGGTTATTCTGATTACTTTTCAGCATCATATCCTTTTCTTAATTTACCAGTCCACAGCTTTTGTGTCACCTACAGCTACTTTTAGTAATAATTTTGTGTTTTTATTCTATCTCATGGGTGAAGATATTTAAGTTTCTTACTCTGATCTTAATAGTGCTGGGATCCTGTCTGGAAGACAGCTGTTTAAGGAGTTTCACCTATATAATTTAATGCTTACTGTTCAAACAACTGGTATTTAATGCATGCTGTGTTAGTTTGTTGTGTGACACCAGATCTGTTGCTTAGCAGATGCGAGTTCCTCAAAACCACTGACTTTGTACAGCAAAGCGTCTGAAATATTGTAACTGCATAGTTCTTGGTATGCACTCTCTAGCCCTCACCCCATTCCTATCACTTTGGTTTTTTGGGGTGATATTTGAGTTACAAGGTAGGATGACCTCCTAGCCAGTCCTTCTGAAACTCTTTGATAAGAGATGTCTGGAGCTGCTGAGTAACAATGTTCTGACTTCAGTAAATCCTCCGTAACATTTATCTTCAGTAGGTGCTGCAGTGGAAACTCTTTCATTGTCATTGCAGATGTGGCCTGTGTTTCCCTAAAAACAAAATGGAAATATTTGGCAACACAGGATATATATGGTTTTTCCATGTTAATAAATATTAAGTGTTCTACGGCAGCAGTTTAGTGAGGGGCCAATATGGTTTTAAGTGTTTAGTGATTAAAAGAAAAAGAAAAAAAAGCAAGGTGTCACAGAAAGTCCTAAAGTTCTTAATTTGCCTCTTTCTATTAACGGTTTCTGAAGTTTCCCAAATTTTTGGCTTACTCAATCCAGTTTTCTCCTTTTACTTACTTCCCTCCTAACCAGGCTGCTTTTATTATTTTTCATTTTTCCTTGTTTTGTAGAATTGAGGCTGACTAGGCTATCTCATGGAATCTTCTGAAGTGACTCCCAGTTGTTCTTGTTTTAAGTATAAATCCAGTTATTTACATTTGTAATTCTGTCAGCTTTTGCTAAAGTAGCTCTCCTATAGCACACCTCTACTTCTGGTGCTGGACTTCTTTTTTTGTATGCGTGGTAAATGGTATAAAGTCATAATCACATGTTCCTGCAGCTACTTTCGACTGTTGTTTTGCCACATGTTCTCTTTCATAAGAATTATTTCAGTGTGGTGCTGTTCTGGTTTAGAAATTACAGTTTGTGAACTTGCAGAAATACAAAGGTAATTTGCTTGAGGCCTTTTGCATCAGTTACATGGCCCTGGGAGATTATACCTCTCCCTTTTCCTTAAAGTGCTGAAGGAGGCCCACTCAGTTCTCTGTCACATCAGCTGTGATTTAGTCATCTGCCACAGAACCAGCTTTTGTGTCAATTCTGTTAGATTTTAAACCAAGAATATTAAACATCATTGTCTGCAAGCCAACTCTATAAAGTTAATCAGTGAACTTTTACTTCTGCAAGTCTTTGCTTCAGTTATACTTCCCTCTTCAAATCTACATCTGTATATTAGCAGTTGTTTGGGTTTATCAGCTAGATGTCTAGAGCATTTGTACTAACAGTTGAGTTTCTTTATTGAATCTGATTATTGAATTTTAATCTTATTTTTATTTTTCTGCTAAACAGATCTACTTCCCCACCCCTTTTCACTTTCCATAGTGCAGATAGCAACACTCTGACCTCTCTTGCCAGCCCACCTTTCTGAATGTTTTCTCTCCTTTTCTCACAATAAAAACTGTCTAAACCCTGCAACTCTATCTTCCACAAAAATCCAGTGAGTAGTCCCTGGATGAAACTCTGTCGTGAACTCCTGTACAGATAAAGAATACACCTCTAGGTTGTTCTGTTTTCTGGTATGGAACAGAAGTGTTCTTCAAACTGGCTGTAAGTGTGAGGTGTTCAGGTATTTATAATTTGCAAGATTCATAGTACTTTGTCTCAGGGACTGCGCTTTAGTACAATTTTGCTGTCGTTATATCTGTTAAATACAGTTGGGCAAGCCCCTTGATCTATCCACAAGGACTTGCTTGCATGCTGGTAGCGTGCACTTCAATGGTATAGCTGTCCCAGCTGTTTGTGTCTGTGCCTCAGGGTACCTGCAGGCTTCTCCTGTGTACTGCATGCACAGTGGTCATGGCTCATCCACCTTATGAGCGCTGTATGGCTACACACTGGTGCTTTTGTGTAAGGGTCAATGCTTGGTGAATGCTGGCAGCAGTTACTAAGCACTTCTGTGAAATACGAAAACAGGTTCAGATTGCACTGCAGAAACATGGACTCTAGAGGCTTGCTGTAAGGAGTTCTGTGTCTTCTGCAGAGGGACTGGGTCTATCCCTGAGAAGCCTCAGGGAGGGATCTTATTAATGTGGATAAGTACCTGAATGGAGGATGCAAAGAGGACAGAACCAGAATCTTTTAATTGGTGCCCAGTGACAGGACAAGAGGCAATGGGCTCAAGTTGAAACACGAGAGGTTCCCTCTGGACATCAGGAAACAATTTCACCATGGATGTGACTGAGCACTGGCACTGGTTGACCAGAGTGCTTGTGGAATCTCCATCTTTAAGAGATACGGTAAAACATCTAGACAGTCCTGGGCAGCTGCTTGTAGGTGGCCCTGCTTGAGCAGGGGGTTGGACTAGATAACCTCCAGAGGACCCTGCAAGCCTCAACGATTCTGTTTCATTGAAATAGTGTGCTGTGGTGTCATCTTGCAAATACAGATCAGCTGTGTCACTAGTTTACCCAGACCTTTTTATTAGTGTGGGGGAATCCCTTGGGATTCACATTTTACTATACTGCCACTTATTTGTCAGTTGCTTATGGGTGTACAAAGAAGTGTTCTGTACATGCTCGCAGACCACTGTGACTCGCCACCTGAGGACAAAACAGTGGCTCTGCAGTTCAGAGGTCTTCTAGTGACAGTATGCCAGCATGCTTCTTGGGGAGAAGCCACTTCTGCTGCTTAAGTCTGTCTGGTGGGGAAGACAGCAGGGTAGCTTGTTATCCTGGATTGTGGGCTGTGTTGTGTTGTATAGGGCTGTCTTTTAGCTGATCACTGAATGCTTACAGGACGGAGGTGGGCTGTAGCTTCAAGCAGTTTACTGTAGGCTACGGGGTCTCCAGGCCTGATCCAGTGTTCGTATCCACAGTGATGCCAGCAGCATTATGCAAAGTCGGGTAGTTGTGGTTTCAGAGGTTTGGCAAATCATTATAAACCAAGTAGACACAGCAGGATTGAAACCTTCCAGCTTGGGTACACACTCTGGCAATACCTTAACACTTTGTATAAAGTATACACATGATGCTAGCTATGCGTGTAAGCCCAGACCAGCACTGAAATATCCTGATAAGTGACACTTGGGTGTGGCCACAAACTCAGTTGTTTTTCCCAGTGCTCCAAGATGCCCTGTCTAGTGCCAGCAAATTCCTTTGCATGAGACAAATTATTTATAGCTAAAAAAAAAGTATTGGAAAAAATACTCTTTTCCTTCCCTCTCAACACTCACCACTGACAGAAGTGTGTTGCAAAGTCATATTATTTGCAAAGATGAGGGTTAATCCTCACGGTGTACATCTATGAAAGAAAGCAATATAAATCATAGAATCATAGAATACCAGGTTGGAAGAGTCCACAAGGATCATCTAGTCCAACCTCTCAAGGTAAAAGTATAATTTAAATGAGTCAGCACCCTGTCAAGCTGACGCTTAAAACTGACCAGTGTAGGGGAATTTACCACTTCCCCTGGGAGATTCTCTGCAAAGGTACTGTGCACCAAATAGGTGTATTCTAAAATACATACAAATAACTATTATTTAAAACAGCCAGTCCATCCAGTTGGGAATAATCTGAGGTCAGGTGAAAAGGGTGAGGGGTGAGAAAGAAGTGCAGACTGCCAGTCTGCCCCTGCCATGCTTAGGCTGAGTGCTGGAGTGACAGAGCAGCCAGTTCCTGGCTTGGCTGCTGGGAGAGATGAAAGCCGACAGGACATTACTCTGAATTAAGTGGAGACCTGCTGGAGGGTCTGGTGGCGTCTATAGGGTACTTGTAGGTATGGTGAGAAGGGACACAGGTTCAGGTGCAGACAGGCACCTACTTCCAAAGCAACAGGTAATCCTACCCTCACTGCTTTATTGCTTTCATTAGGAATCCCGCTCCTAGCTAGTGTTTGAAGGTAAGCCTCATAGCTGACTGGCAGGGTACACCATGTCTGCAGTATCCTGCCTCCAGTACCCTAAAGCATTTGCTGCCTTGGTGTCCACTGATGACTGATGTCCAGGAGAGTGAAGCGTGAGGCTACAGCGCACACCTTAGCTCTGTCTGCATTTGCTGTGCTGCAGGGAAGAATGAAAGTATTGGTGTGGTCCTATGGTAAAACATCTCATGCAGTTCAGTGTGGGAGATGTGGGATGTTTGTCAGGCAGTGGGAGCCTTGGCCCATCAGTAAGTCTCTCTTATAGTGTGAAACTGTTGCTTGGTGCTCCTGTGGCAACTAGGCAGGGGTGGACCTCAGCAAGTGAAAGCCATCAGGTAGTTGTGCTTGGCTCTCCACTGTTATTTTTCTAAAAACAGACTTGTGGGTATCTTTCTTTTTATAACCCTGTGTGGGTGTTGCATTTTGTTGTGTGTTTTTTTAATTTTAAGTAGTTTTCTGAGCCCTGAACCTGTAGATTTTCTCTGCATCTTCACCTGAAAAAGCATATGATGGCAAGATGTTTCTCAGGCTTTCATTGGATGATTCCAGTAATGGCTATTGGTTGAGTCAGCTGTTTGGAGCTATACTATTTTCTTTCCTTTCTTTGTGAAAACAAACAAATGAAATGAAGGCAAAAGCCATTTGAATGATGGAATTCTTTTTGTCTTGTCTTTTCTTAGTACCCTGCTGTACTGAGCCTTTGCTTACTACTAAGACTTTTGCTTTCTACAAAGATATGTCTTTCAGTCTTCCTCCTACCCCTGTAGAATCAGGTATGTTAAAACCAAACCAAAACAAAAAACCCAACCAAAACCACAACAAACCACAGACCCCAGAAAACAAAAATCTCCTCCATGTTATGTAATAGAAGGGCACCTGTAGCACAGTATAGTGAGCTTGTTAATTTTCCACTGTATCTTGTTCTGTGATGAAGTACCATGGAATATCTCAGGTTTCCTTTATTGAGAAGACTGTAATGAAGAAGTCTGATAATGAATTTTTATATTTAGGTTTACAATTGTAAAGGGAGATTTTTACCTTCCTACCATTCTCCCTTTCGACTCTTACTGCCTTACTAATGAATCCCTTTTCACCGGGGAGGTAGGGGAATGTTTCTCTCCCTAAGGCTTTTTGAAGCAGAAGATGTCCTTGACCAATTGATAATGCAAATTCTGAAGTTTATTGCTTCCACAGTAATCTTGTTCTGAATTTCAGACAGCCCTTTCAGTCCATCAGCAAGCAAGGTCGATTGTTTTTGTGATAATGCAGATTATTGCAGTTTTGTGTTGTGACATAAATGTCACCTAGCTGTATTTCCTTTTTTCTTAAGCTAATAATATCTCTGTAATAATAAGTATTGTGAGCCTTCTCTTCCCAGTAATATAATTGCAATTATAGTTCTACAAGTTACGTTTCAGAAGAATGCTGGAAATGACACCAGAGTTTATTGCTGGATCAGTTAATGAATCCACACTCACTGTCATTTATCAAACAAAATGATGATTCAGGCTAATCTAGGCTTTGGTCCGTTTTGGTTTTGTTTGGGGTGTTTTTTTGTTGCAGGTTTTTTGGTTGGTTGGTTTTTTGGTTTGTATTTTTTGTTGTCGTTGCTTTGCAGTGCTTTTAATGCTGTAAATTAGCAGGGAATGACTGCATCTCACCAACTTTGTTATTTCCTGTGATCCACTTGAAATTGTTAGTTTGGATCCAGCTGCATAATTCTCTTTCTAAATGATAAGGAGTTTTCCTTCAACTGAGGACTTTGTGGATCATTATCTTACCTTCACACAGTAGCTTTTCTGTTTAGAAAATGTCACGCTGAGACTAAATTTTCAAGCAGGGGAAGGAGAGAGGCAGTAGATGTTACTGTCATAGATGATGCTGTTCTTCCTCTAGCATATCACCGAGTTCATAGACTGATGTGGGAAAGAGACTGAGGTACCAAAGCTACCAAAGAAGCAGGTTTTAGTTTGTTGGACTGCAAATGCTTGCCTAGGTATAGAAGGTTTTACCGTTTTATCCAATACTCCACTAAATGTCTGAACTGAGCTTTGCATTTAAATACCTTGGAAACATCTTCTCGTTACATTTCCATAAAAAGTGACTATTTATATAAGTTCCTTTTCATTTTTTCTATCACCTACACTCAGGTACTAGTATTTTTGGTGATGCCAGTAGATCATTTGTTTCGAAAAACCTTATTGTGAGATGTAACCGAATGTGCTATTTTATTTGGTCTAAACTATGTGGTCATAGTGGTATTTGGAAGTAATTTTGACTAATATTTTTGATTGTGTGTATGAAGGATCCTGTCACTCTTTCCTCTGAATGTCTATTTAACGGCACTGAATGCTGCACACCTTACTCACTCGCTCACTGCAGCTGCACACCTGACTGCATACTTTCATCCTCATTATGCCACATCATTTAGGTGAAGAATATGCTCGGAGATTGCAGATTCTTGGAAAGAGCTGGGTCCTCCACCAGAGAGCACTTCGGTGCCTGACTTGTCCATTGACCTGGTTTAGAAGCCCAGGTGGAATAGGGTGCATTGGTAAGTGTGTGTGTCAATAGGCAGGACTTGCAGGATTGGAAGCTGAGAGTACCTTTTGATCAAGGATGAGGTTGTGATCATTTTTGTTCCCTTTATCTGATGATGCTTCCAGCTTTTCAGTGGAAGATACGTGGCAGTGTAGACTGACCATGAGTTATCTTTCTTGAGAGGCTGAAGGTGGGAGTTTGAACTGGATTGCCCAAACAAGAGAAAGTAATTAAAGTTTTTCTATGGCCTGCATAACTTTGCTAAACAGTAAACTGTTTTAAGTGGAAGGGGTTATTTCCTCCTCCGGTTGTATTTTGAAGCAGAGAAAATGTCCTCACGCATTATGCCAGGCTTGCTCTGGGGTACACATCAGTATCCCAAGTCAGAGCCATAGTTTCCAGGTTGGAAGTAGGTTCTTATCACATACCTAATGGATTAAGTTTTGTGTAGCATGTGTGTTGCTCTGTCATCCTCTGCCTCAGCTTCAGGAGTACGCAAATTTAGAGTCACAATAGACTATTGCTGTACTGCCAAGCATGACAGGTAAGAAACTCTGGAATCTTAAATATAGTGCCAAAAAGATACATTAAAGATAGTAATGAACAGAATGGCTGTCTCACAAGTAAAGGTGCATAAATTCTTTACATTATATTGTGTTCTGTTAAACAAGAATAAATAAGTAGGAGATGCATAAAAACTGTGGCAGGTTGCTTGTTGCTTCCATTGTGTGTAGGAATGACATTGAAGATTCAGTTGCTTTTTCATGGAGGTTTTTTTGGGTCCTTATTGATAAATACTGAATAACTTTTTAAGGCCTAGAAAAACTTTTGCTATCTAAAAGGGCAGACTGCTACTTAACAGAACAGCATCCTAACTAAAATCAATGTATATACTTTGAGTGGATATGTCAGAATATTATTAACTTTTATGAAATAAACCTGCTGTGATCAGAGTGACCCAATCAACTGAAGCAAAGTTTTACTGTAGAGAAACCAAGGATGTTCTGGATTGATTCTTGTTTTCACACTGATCTCTTTTTGAATGCTAACAGCACAAGAGTATATGTAATAAGAGGGAATAGTTACAAAGTACTGCGCTTTTTCGTAGTGCGGCACACCCACCAGCTAATCTGTCACTGTGTCGCCTCCGTGAGGGAGGAAGTAGTTTATTATCATTATACCTGTGATAGTAGGTGGGGGAGTGGAGACAGAGGCTATGTCTAAGTCAGCAAATAGTGTGAACAGGAGAGTGGATCTGTACAGCAAAACAGTAGGTGCTGAGATCCTGATGTCTGTGTTCCAGAGTTTGAGGTTTGGGTTTGTTTGTTTGTTTTGCTTTAAACCAGGGACTAAGTGCCTGGTGGTGATGGGGATGCATTAGGTGTGGCCCTTAACTTCCATTTTTACCAGCTTCCTTCTAAAGAAGTCTGGGTTCTCACTTGGAGAAATTTTTATGATTGTGAAGGAGAGCACAGCCAGCAAGGGGGATGAGAAGGTTCATTTCAAAAGTGTTCTCCTGAACCCAGCTTAAAGACCAGTGTATGTCTACCCAGAGGGATACTCTGGCAAGTGGTCTGAGGTGTGACTTTTGCCATGTCTCCAGATCAGTTGTTTAGTTTGGAGAAAAGGTGGCTGAGGGGAGACCTTATCACTGCAACTACCTGACAGGGGTTGTAGCAAGGTGGGTGTCAGTCTCTTCTTCCAAGTAACAACTGACAGAACAAGAGCAAATGGCCTCAAGTTGAGCCAGGAGAGGTTTAGGTTGGATATGGGGAAAAATTTCTTCACCAAAAGTGTTTTCAGGCACTAGGGCAGTCTGCCCAGGGAAGTGGTGAAGTCACCATCCTTGGAGATATTTAAGAGACAGGTAGATGTGGGACTTCAGGACATGGTTTAGTGGTGGAGTTGGCAGTGTTAGGTTAACAATTGGACTTGGTGATCTTAAGAGTCTTTTCCAATCTAAATGATTCTGTGAGTCTGAATTTCAGAGCTGCTAAGCACAGCTAAACTGGAAAAAGGCTTGTGTTTGTGGGCAGCTCCAAGTAACGTTTTATGTACACGTAGCAAAAACTTGGCCTTGCTGGTTGGCCACTACTTTGGAAGTGGTGGAACTTGCATTTCACCTCAGGAATTTTCCCTCTCTGTTAGTGCTGAGAGACAATGAAATATTAATCTTTTGAAATAGGTTGATTTAGGTTTAGAATAATCTTTTAATTAAATCTGATTTTCATGATGAACATGAGGTACTTACTCTCCTTTTGTATATCAGTGTCAGTAGTAGTTTAAATTCATTAGTCCATTATGTGAAAAGATTTTGACTATATTTCCTCTTTATGGCATTTTATTATTTTAAGTTTTCTGAACCAGTATTCCACTTGCCCTTTCTGTGTTGGGCCCTGCAGAAAGTTTATATTGCAACATAGTTGTTTAGAGAAGTGTTTCTTCTGTGATTAGGTGTTGTCAAAACTTTCGTTATTATTTGTCTTTGCTAACATCTAAAGTACTGGTTGCGTTTTTGATTTGACTTCTTATTTCAGGTAATGGTTACACCTACTGTCAGTTCACATCAGTGTTCTTCAATGGAAGCATCAGAAAAACAGAAGACAATGATAATAAAGAAATGGGCTAGGAAACAGTAAAAACAACCTTTCAGGCTGTCCTTTTGTAAGGAATAAATGAAAGATAGCTCTCCTCTGCCTCCTTGCATGTGTAAATATATTCATGTAGCCTTTAAAATAACTTTGACCTATGCAGTGTTTAGCTGCATGGCAGTGTTAGAATGAGAGGTTGATACTGGCTTTTCCATGTCTCAGTTCTGTGTTTACCAAAATGACCCTGATTTGAATTTTTTCCTGCGTAAAGTGAGACAGAATCCTTTAACTTGATGCACAATTATCTTTTACGTGTTTCTCAGAAGGTTTTCAGTCACCAGTAGAAGTGGAAAATAAAATACTGATTTAATAAAGAGATGGGAAGATTTTGATCAGGTTGTTGATAGACTACATTTAAAGTGTTGGAAAATAATATGTCAGAAATTATCCTACACTAAGTAGGAGGAAAAAAATTAATCTTAGTGCATCAGTTGAGTTTGTAAGAGAGCAAGCTATTACACTCTAAAGTTACAGGAGTCAGATACTGTCCGAATTGTGATCTTAGGTGATCCTGAAAGCAAAAAGCTCCTGACCTTTTCTAGGTTATAGTTCACTACTATGGATCTTGTATTATTCTTGGTAAGAAGAAAAATAGTTGTTTATCAAGTAAGATGAGGATGAGAAAGTAGAACGTAAAAACTGTTGAGACTGGTTGGACTTGGAGCTAGATAGTCTGCTTGCTGAATTCATGGGATATGGAAATATAAAGCGTTAACTTTATTATCCAACTTCATAGACAAAGAGAATCACAGGCTGCCTCTCATGGCCTTGCAGAAAAATCAATAAATATCTAATAAATTTGACCAGAAAGATGATTAGGTCAAGTAAACAAATCATAGTGTAATTACATGATGCATTAGGTTTTAACTAAGATTGCCAGTAAAATACATAAAAAGATGCATCTATTACTGTAGTATTACGTTGGCAGTCCTTCCTTGCAAAAGCCAAGACGACAGTTTTGTTTAATAAGTCTCTTTTGTGATTGTACAGTCTTGCTGGTAAGATGCATGTGTACTGTCTGGCCCACAGCAGTATTTGACATGAAGAATTTGCCTCTTTGCCCTGGGAATCATGTTGGCGATTCATTAGCTGTCAGTAATGAACTGCTGTTGCAGTACGAAAATACGCAGTGCTGTAGGTGCTTCAGACAGGATCTCTGTGATTTGATGTAAAAATGAGCTCATTACAGTGCATAAGTCTGTTATGTAGTCAGGTTCGTTGATACTGGGGCTCTAATGAGATTCTAGCTGGGATGGTTAAACCATTTGTTCTTCTACAGGGCGCTGGGTTGGTAGGTCTTAAAACACTTCACTCATGGTTATTTATTGCATAAAATAGTGCAATAAATAAAGGCAGGAAACTGAAACAAATACTATATTTGCCAAAACCTACTTACTAAGTCAAAAAAGCTGCCAGAAGATGAACATTCTACCTAGGTCCCAGTCCCAGTTCCTTTTCCAATGAGCCTTTGTGGGTCACAAATCAAAGAAAATAATTTACGGCTAATTAGTTAATTGCAGGCTTGGTGCTTCATCATAGCTCCAAGTTGCACAATCCCTGGCTACAGCAAAACTCCAGGGCTTCTCCTTCCCTGCATATTTGATCTAGGTGGCATTTCCCAGCGTGAGAGACACATTGCTGTTTAGTAGTCCACAAGCAAAATCTTAGAAAGCCACTGTCCCTTCTGCTTGCTTTAACCTGTAGAGCTTCAGTAGCGGTCGGTGTTTGTACTCATCTGTTACTCAGAATACGAGCGCATTTCAGCAGTGGCATGATTCAGTGCAGGGTTATGTCTGTAAAAGGCCCTTGGATGAAGGCCAGAGCCACAGAGAAACCTCATATTTTCTCATTGGTAATTCATTATAGTGCTGCCTGGAATAGCCCAAAGCGAACACAGTTTAGGACAGCTCAGTGTGTGCTGAATGTAATTTTGGCTTATTAAAGGGGTAGGTACTTCAGCATGTTAGGGCATATTAACCTGGACTCTTGCAGAGACAGTCCAGGAATAATCAGTGAGCCAGTTAATTGCCGTGCAAGTAGTTGCAACCTGTTAATGTTGTTCCGTGGCCCACTCACATACTCAAAGTCGAAGTAGTGTACACACATACTGTAGTCACTGCACATGCTTATTAAAGCCAGTGCTTTCTGGGAGTGCCAGGCTTATTGCTCATGTGACAGCAGTGTGGTTGCCTTGTGGTTGTGGAGAAAGCCCAGTGATGTTATAAATGTGTCAGGCATGTGGGCTGTATATGAACCTGGTAAATGACAACCTCTGGAGAGTTCTGCTTTTACTGCTTAGTTGTCATAGGTCTGTCCCTGCTGCTGGGAAACATGGCCAGCAACTCTGTTCCACCAGGTAGTAGATGGCCTTCAACATAAAGTTTGTCTTCAGAAACAAGGGATAGTTGCATTTCAGTCTTGCTAATTCAGGAAATACCTGTGCAAAGGAAGAGAAGAATCCAGAGACTTATTTTAGGCTTTACACCACAGTATTTAAGGCTATAAAAATGTAGAGCTTTTTTCAAATTTCACATACCTTCCAAAGTTAGTCAAACACTGGATTGCCTTCAGTCTCAGGGGACAATGCATGCAATTGGAAGCTGGTGTACAGTATAGAGCACAAATCACTGCATCTGCATTTACTTTGTCCTAGATCGTTTTGTCACAGCATCTGTGTTTTACTGGAGACAGCTAACATAGCTTATATAGTGGAGGGTGTGTGGTCAAAAGGGAGCAAGTATGGTCATGAGGTGCCAGGAAGCAGAGTTTTAAATAGATCCTTATGACACTGTGTTGAGATACAGTTTGAGTGGAGTAGCTTGTCTGTCTGGAAACTATTCTTGATACTGACTTCTACTTTTAAAATATATTAAGGATGAAAGGCAGCAATGTAGATAATGTCTTATTAACTGCGACTTGAAACTGATAGCTCGGGTAGAAGAATATTGTGTGGATTTTTAATTTTTTAAAAAAGACAAGTAAAATCTGGCATGCAGTTGAGACTTACAAGTTAAAAATAGCCTTGAAATTTATTCTAATTGGTACTTACTTATTGGTTAAGTACCAATAATCTTTAAAAGTAATGCAGGAAAATGTCATTGATACCTGTCCTTTTTGATTGCTTAGAAAAGTAGATAATTTCCTGTGATGAAAATTACCATCAATAGCATAGACGCATTGGTCAGGAACTGTTCTGAGGAGCAGTGTAACAGGTGTAACCACACTGAGCTCGGTTGTGTTTTGATTTAGGTAGATGTATGTTTCATCTCTGCATTGAGATCATGACCTGTACACCTAATTTTGTGATGTAATGAAATACCTTCCAAAGAATTGTTCCTCAAATAGAAGTTAAAAAGCGTTAGAACAGGTTAATAATAAACTTGTAACAATAAAGCTGCACTAGAGTAAATTTAGGGAATTAGTAGAAAATGAAGTGTTCTGCTGCTTTTGTTTGATAGCTTAGTTTAAAAGCATAGTGGTTACTAGAAAACTGTAGAGTGAACTCTTTAAATAAATTTGCCTTCATTTGTTAGTATGCTTTAACAAAGATGAAATAACTTTGGATGGTGTTTTAACATGTTTAATCTTTCCATTAACTACTGAGTCCAGCAGGATTTGCTGAAGTAAAAGGGGACTAATGATTTAGTCTGATAAAGCTCAGCATTCGCGTGTACCTGAAGCTACCCATGCAAAAACCACTGTGCAGCAGCTGATGTGAGGTAACTGCTTACTCCATGGTAACTTGGTTCTTTGAGTCCTCTCTCCCTTGTTGAAAACTCTCTGGGTACTTGGGTTACTAAGTGATGGACAGAGAATTTTTAAGGTTATCTAGTGCTCCTTATTCCTTATTTTTCAAGGCTTCCTCTAAAATGATTAAAATACACATTGCAGTATAGTCTCTTTATGTCTGCTCTCTGGATTTTTACTCTCATGCATATTAGTAAGGCCATAGTTTCCAGTAATTGGGACTACTATTGATAGTAGTCTGTTGGGACTACTTGAAAGGTAAAGATGGCAGAATAAAAATCCTTAATAAGGATCAAAGAAGAAAGGGTTTTATGATTAAGTTTTCATTAGATCATTACCACTTTCTTTAGTTTATTTCTCAAAGGTGTTCTGTAACTTTTTTTTTCAGTGTGACTGTCTTGTCTTTACTGTTGATAGCAGTAGAATGAATCTGTATAAGAGGAGGTAACACTTACAGAGTTGTGGACTCCATGCCTCCCCGAAAATGGCCTCTATGTAGTTTGGGTCTGCTTAACTGCAACAGGGTTTACAATTTCTCATAGAACTGATAGTAGAACTTTAGTATTTTGACCCTAAGCTACATAGTGTAAAAATCCTTATTTTTATGCAGATGCAATGTGAGTTTTCACTTGTTTTTCTTTTGCAAATTCAAATTGCAGAAATAACTTTGCATTCAAGACTTAGAAAATTTATCTTTTCAGGATTTTCACATTTTGGAAGTTTCTTATTAAAGCGTAGGAAACTCACTGTCATTTTTAACTTTACAAGTTATTATGTTGGGGGGGGGAAAGAAGTACTTGGCAGGTTGAAGTAAAGCTGTATGATACCTGACAGAAGAGCTAGCCTGAAAACTTAGGGCGAAGCCTTTAAAATTGTTTTTTCTTAATCTTATGAAACAGATAAAAGTGTGAAATACAGAAAGCTGTGAAGATGGCACAAGAAAACTTGATCATCAGATTTTAAAGCTGATCTCAGATGACAATCAAAAAGAATTGGTATCTGAATAGAAACATTCATTTTAAATTTCAAATCAGGGAATAACACGGGACATCTGGGATTCACTCATCTGTTGTCTTCTTTTAACACATGTCTACACTTTTATTGTTTGTCTGCCACAGTGAGAAAGTAGTCTTTAATTGCATAGTTTGGTCTACTAAGTTGCTTTACCAGAGTCGACAAACCTACTGTTGCTTGCTAGATACCATTTTTCCTGAACAGCTACAAATCTAAGACCACCTCCAAAACACTTCAGTTGTCTTTTATGGGATTGTTGCCGTGTGCCAGGGGTTAGAGGACCAACCTCTGTCCTCTGGCCATAAATGTCAGAAAGCTTACACATTTTTGTAGATTATGTTAAAAGAGAAAATCAACTGCAGCTTCTTCATGACAAACATTTTTGCAGAGGTAACTGCTAATTAGCATAAGGTGTAGATTTTATGGATGTGCATGCATGATTCGGCACCTTCTGTGTGCTTACCTGGGAGGGTGCAATGGTTAATTTTTTACTAATGCGCAAAGGCTTCCTGTGATGTTCAGGTCTGTAGGGCAATAGTGTTGGAGCAAATGGGCTTTTTCTTCCGTATCTTCTATGACAGATGGGACAGCTGGGGTCAGCAGTGTGTCCCAAAACCTGGCAGCCAACCAGAGGAAAAAGCAGGATAGTTCAGAACTACCTGGCTATCGCGTCATCTTCTGCTTCACATCCTCCTGAAAACAAAAATACTGTGAAGCATGAAATAGGGTTGACCACTGCTGCTGCATCCTAATCCTTTTTGAAGTCACCTCTTGCGCACCAGATGGCTCTGTGTTGCTCATGCTTAAAGGCTTGGAAGGGAATTTAAAACACTCCAGAAATAAATTCTGCACCATGAGCTTCGTAGTCTTGCCTGGCCTGTGAGTCGCAGAGGGACTTCTTCCTTGTACTCTCTCACCGAGGGCCAAGCCGTGCCTGTGCTGGGGGTGCTGGCTGGCAGATTGCACCATGGTGTGATAGGCGGAGGTGGCTTCTCCCAGATGCAGCTCTCCTCTGGCTTGCACAGCACAGAGCTCTGCTGGGAGAGGCTGAATGGCTGCTGAGGGTTCATGAGAAGTTCAGTCCAAAGGGCATGCATGGTCGTGGGTGGTGACACCTCTGCTGTTGGTGGTTTTGCAAATTTTGCGGAATATCGAAAGCCGTTTGGAGGAGTCTGGTCAGAAAATGAAGTTCAAGGAGGAAATGGTGTTTATCTCAATACTTTTACTTGGGAAAATAAAAACGTTTTCAACATTTGTACTCTCCATAAAATGAACTTCTGTTGTACAACATTGAAGGCCTTTAGGGCAGTAGTGGTTTTATACTTTTTTTAATACATCTGAAAGGTCTGGGCTATTTTCTAATCATTGTAAACTATTATCTATATTTTTTTCCTTCCTTCCTTCCTTCCTTCCTTCCAGAGCAAGCCTGACAATGAAGAAAACATTTTTTCAAAAAAAACCAAAAATCTCTTGCACTTTCCAGAGTTTCTCATGATACATTTTCAGACAGTCCAATCCTATATAAAAGGGAATTAGGGACAACCATTTATGGAGAAAATAAGTATTTTCATTTTGAACTTGAGAATTAATGGAATTTCAGATCAGATGTTTCCTACGCATGTTCATGTACAGAGGCCTCCTTACTGTTGCTGGCATGGTGTAACTCTATATAAGTTAGTTGCTGTGTTTTTACTGCAAGGATATAAAAAGTGCAATGCAAAAGTAGAAGTAAATATGGAGGTGCCAAATATAATCACCTTTCAGCATCATGCCGTTGTGGTTGTTGGAAGTAAATCCTTGTTCAGCTTTGGACAGTTCACTCTGTGGTTTGTGCTGACAGCTGGATGTGTGCTTGATAATTAGGTTGGTTTTTTTTTAGCTGAACTGAAATTATAATACAAAAAATTTATAAAGAATGTTGACTTCTGTGGATAACATTTTAATAGCCTAAAACAAACCAGAAACTTGGACTGTAACACTTTGTTTGAATGTTGTGCAAAGGAATGACATGTAAAATAAATGTTTACTTCCTGGAAGTAAAAGTTTCCTTCAGAAGGTGGGGGGGGAGGCTAACAGAAACTAGAAGTTCTCTCGCCCCACCATTTCACCCCTGTGTGAGCTGCAATTGCCTTATAGTTCTTTGCTCTGACAGTTAAATTTGTGTGTATCTTGGTGTACAAAACCGGAATAGGAGCAGATTCTCAGCATAAGCATGTTCTTGAATGTCTTGCTCCATAGCACTGAAAATCGCTGGAAATTTATTTGATGTAATCTCTGTGATACTAGTTGTAAGTATTGGGTTGGCCAAAAAGTAATTGTGTGTTTTTTAACAGATGGACATACATGTCTTGAAGTGTAACTAACTTCATTTTAAACTGCAAATTAATAATTAACTTGTTCAACCTTGTTTTAGAAAGAAAGTGCACGATTTTGTTAACAGTTAATTTATTTGGTATCAATTTCAAAATGGAAAATCAAAAGGAACACTTTTGCTATATTACTTCTGAAAAGGAAAAAACTGCTGTGCAAGCTCATAAAGTTGTGATGTGTATGGTGAAGATGCCTTAAAACTACAGCAATGTCAGAATTGATTTGCTAAATTTTGATCTTGAGATTTTGATGTTAAGGATGCACTATGGCCAATTGGGGTTGATAACGACAAAATAAAATTATTGATCAAATACAATCTTTACTGACATGAGAGATTGCTGATAATCTTAACATACCAAAATTAAGCCTTGAAAACCATTTTAAACAACTTGTAAACATTAGGAAGCTCAGTATTTGCGTACTGCATAAGTTCAAACAAATTGATCTCACTAAGCGTGTTGATGTCTGGGATGAAACATGAGGAAAATGATCCATTTTTGGAAAGTATGGTAACAGGCAATGACAAATGTATCATCCACAACAAAGAGGAATGAAGAAGATCGTGGAGCAAGTGTGATGAACCAGCTCAAAGCACTTCCAAAGCAGATATTCACTGAAGGAAGGTTGTGCTGCCAGTCTGGTGGGATTTCAAAGGCATCGTGTGTTTTGCATTGCTTCCAAGAAACCAAACCATTAATTCGTATGTGTACTGACATCAGCTGGATGAATTAAATGATGCCATTAGACAAAAGCATCCAGAACTGATGAATCGCAAAGACGTGTTTCTCCATGATAATGCCAAATCACATACAAGTTTGGTCACTCATCAAAAATTGTTGCAGCTTGGATGGGATGTGTTACCACTTCTACCATATTTGCCATCCCTGGCACCATCAGACTCCCATTTGTTTTGTTCTTTACAAAATGCCTTGAATGGTAAAACCTTCACTGCTACTGAGGATATGAAATTGCTCTTGGAACTGTTTTCTGCTGAAAAAGCGAAGAACTTTTTTGCGCGTAGAATCATGAAGTTGCCTGAAAGATGGCGAAAGGTAGTTGATCAAAATAGGCACTATATTGTTTAATACAGTTGGGTTTTTTTCCCATGAAAAATTCACCTTTTGTTTACACAGGAAAAAAAGGCAATTTATTTTTGGCCAACCCAGTATAACTAGTGAAAAGCAGAATTACGTGAATGCCCGTAAAACAAAAACCCAGCACCACAGAAAACTTAATTACCTAAACACTTAAGTGAATTTAGAATATTCTCTCAGTTACAGAGGTAAAGCAGGATTTATAATGGCAATAACTTAATTATGTGTATGAGCAGCATGTGGACTCTCATGAAACAGGAAGCAATGTGTCATTTCAAGAGAGGTCAGAGCTATGGAGAGACTCCAGGAGAGAAAGGAGGTAGCTTTTCCTAAGGTATATAGCAACATCTTGGTAGTACATGTTGCTGGCTAGATTCCCTAACAAGAACATTGCATATCTCTAATCATATACTTAGCATTAAAATAGCTATATGGTGTAGTGTATAAGGCTAGTAAGGATGTCCTCTCAGAACTTAGTTATTCAATTTACTTTCTATTTTTTTTCTTAATAAAGAATCTAATTATAATTTTTTAATTATAAAATTGTTCTTTGGTAATATTACCCTTGACCTGATTTCTTAAACTCAGAGTGCCAATGGTATATTTGTGTCTATGGAGTCTCCATCACTCTCTGTGTGTGTGCATGCATGCACATGAAAGTATACACATAGGTGTATTTACATTAACATAAGCAAAGAATGTCATTAAACATAAATTTGTTCCGTCTTTCTTTTATTAATAAGTATTCATCTCTCACTAGATTTGAAACGGTTGAAATTAGATGAGGGCTGTCTTTCCTGAGATATGATAATGTGCAGTTGTCACTCCTGTCCAGCTAACAAGCTGGCCAGCGCTGGTCCCCTCTCCTTTCAGGGGGGAAATGTGTGCATAGGGGGATAAGCTTCATTTTGGAGGAGCCGCTTGATTAGCGTATGGCTCCTTGCAGTGCCTGAGGAGACATGAATTGCAAGAGGATGGCAGAAAAATAAATAGCTAGTGACTCTCTGCAGGGCAAGTAGCAGTTAAAAGCACTCTCAGTTAAGAACGATCTGCCATAAGCTGCAGGAAATGTGCCACAATATCTGGAACTGTGCTTCCCTTTGGGTCAGTTTATAACGCTCCTGGCCTTGGAGGCAGCCTGGGTTTCGCTTTGTGTGTGTGCGCGCACATGCTTGTGTGCTGAGGAACACATGAAGCGGTGAGTGACACTGTAAACGTAGGGACAAAGGGAACACAAATCCAGCACTTGAAGCTCTCAGATTATTTATGGGATGAAAATAAATTTGCTGTAGTGTGTTTTTATTGTATTGCTGCTGTGCATGAACTCCTCCTTATCATGGGCTGTCAGTTCTGCTGGACTCTGTGTGTGTCCTGGGGGAGAAGGGATAAAGGCACACAGGTTGTTGTAAGGGACAGGTCTTTTGCAAGCAAAGCCTCTCTCAGTGTTGCTTAGTATCCTCTGAGAATCTTTCACTTTGAAGGTGGTTGTCAGGAGGAACAGCTCTGAGCTGAGCACAGGCCTGTGGGGCAAAGGCTGAGAAGGAAGAGTCCTGCCTCTGCAGGGGAAAGGGAAAGTGCTTCCCAGACCTCTCAGGGTTGCTGATTTGAAAATGCTATCTGCATGGCCTTGCCCTCCCTCCCCCAAACTCATCTCCTTTTTTGCTCCCCCAGCAACAGTTGTGTCTACTGAACCTCCCTGCCCTGTGCTGTTTTCTGGTAGGATGTTTCTGTTTGGTCCTTAAAAACAGCTTAGACCACGCACCCCCCAAGTTTCATACTGTGATCAGCTGTAACGACATAGAGTCCAGCCCCAAACAGAGCGGCTGGAGTAGTGGTGTGTGGAAGTGAGTTATATATTCACTCAGGGAATGGGCCTTGAAGCCAGGTGGAGTGTGGGTTTGGATTGCTACCACCTCCTCGCTGTCCCTAGAGTAGGAGAAAGGACTGTGGCAGCATGCCTTTCATACTGGCGTGAAGGAGAAAGATTAAATATGAGAAAAAAATACTTATTGTAAGACTTCATTCACGTTTAGCTTATACCACTAAGACAGTATTGCCTTTATGGTGCTCTCAAGATGTCTTTTCTTTGGAAACCAGGGAAGATTCACAGTGTGTAATCCAGGTTGTAAGGTGTACGGTTTTAAAAGTGACCCTGGCAGATTTCTCAGTGCAGTCGGCACAAGGCTCTGCTTGCAAGACCTAGCACTTTTTCTGGACTTGTTTCTTTGTAGTTGGACTGAAGCAAAAATTACTTTGTCATTTTAGTGCTAGCAGTACATTTGAGGCTTGAAAGCATCCTACTGTCTCAGGACTACTGCTGAGTGAATAGACCAAGGAGACTGTCCCAATGGGTGTTTCCATGTGCTTGGCTCTGGTGAGGCTGCATCTCAAATACAGTGTTCAGTTTTAGGCCCCTCACTCCAAGGAGGACATTGAGTTACTGGAGCATCTCCAGAGAAGGGCAGTGAAGCTGGAGAAGGGTCCAGAGAACAAGAATTATGAGGAGTGGCTGAGGGAACTGGGGTTGTTTAGTCTGGAGAAAAGGAGGCTGAAGGGAGACCTTATCACCTTCTACAACTACTTGAAAGGAGATTGTAGCAAGATGGGGGTTGGTCTCTTCACCCAGATAACAACTGACAGGATAAGAGAAAATGGCCTCAAGTTACACCAGGGTAGGTTTAGATTGGATACTGGGAAAAATTTCTTCACTTGAAAGGGTTGTCAAGCACTGGAACAGGCTGCCCAGAGAAGTGGTGAAGTGACCATCTCTGAAGGTATTTAAAAGACAGGTAGATGTGGTGGTTAGGGACATGGCTTAGTGGTAAAGCTGTTAGTGCTAGGTTAATGGTTGGACTCGGTGATCTTAAGGGTCTTTCCCAACCCAAGCAATTCTGTTATTGTATGATTCTGTACAGACATTTGATCCTCTGTGTTTGTAATTTAGGTTTGATAATAATACCAGTAAGTTTACTCTTGTCTAATTACATGTTCATAAACAGAGTAGTACAGAGGATGCAGAGCACTTTGAAGCATGAACATCAAAAACACACAAGTGGAAGAGTCCAAGGGGACAGCTTGATTGTCTTCCCCAGGACTATATAACCTAATACAGTGGGACCTCAAATAGCTTCGTGGAAAAACATTCTTAACTCTTGATCTGTTAGAAGCACCACCATGATCTGCTTTTCTTTTTAATTTTTTTTAGTAATCTAAATCCATATGAAAGTCTTCTTTCTTTGGCATGAATGAAATACATACAGAAGGTTTTAAACAAAAGGGGTTTTTTGTTCCTTCATTTTGTTTTTATCCCCTGGAAGGAGTGTTCCATGATATCTAGGCTACAGCCCAGAATTTGCACGAGTATCTTTTCTGGAAACAGTGGCCAGCAGCTTTTGAGGAACAGATGTACCAAAATGTTAAGAAGCACTTGCTGTTCTTAGTCTTTAGTGTAAGACGGGGAAATTTAGTAATATCAGGAATGCTGGTTGACATAAATATTGCATCATAATGGAAGTGTGACTATTCCTATAACTTTTATTTTCAGTAAAGATGCATTTATACTGGTTTTGGTACAGCAGAAGAATTAATTTTTAAGTATTTTCACATTCTAAGAAACAAAGTGCCCTGTCGTATCCTTTCAGCTCCTAGATGAAGCCCTTTTGTCTGAGTGGTAGGTCAAATGTTTGTCAGGCTCTCTAAATAGAGCTCACAAACATAAACTAGGCTAAATATTATTGAAAAAACAACAACCCTTTGTAAAGTGTGTTTCCATGCTTTTGCCCGTAGTTGTTGTTAACATAGTGTTAAAAATTAACAAATTACGTAATATACTGTTGTTTATCAGCATTTTTGATGGGCGCATGTGCATCAGGTATACTCTCCAAGTATTACAGTACTTCTTTAAAACACAAATTAGAAAATAGATCACAGAAACTTCAACTGTTCCTGATGAAAGCAGAACATCCAAAATATAAGGCTTTGTGTGCATTGTAAATACAGCTGTTGTTTTGTATATATGTTCTTGTATGTGATAATTATGTTTGACATTAGAAAATGTGAAGTGATCCAGAGTCTCCTTTTTCCCATTATATGATGGCAGTTTCATTTGGGTAGAAGAATGTTAGCCCGTAGAGGGGAAGAGAGAAACCTAACAAAAGCTCTGTTGCTGTATCTTAGACATGAAGATCGCTTTTTCTAAAGATGCAGACACTTTTTAAAGTAGTAAAGGTGTCTTATTCCCTCACATGGTAAATATAAAGGAGAATGCTAACAGTATTTGTCCTTGCATTTGGTTAATCGAAGTGGCTTATGCTGTCCCTGAAATGGTGTCTCTTGGAGTTCCTAGGAATAGAAATTATGTCTGTCTGTTCATAATCCTTCTGAGTAATAGAAAATGAAAGACTTGAAAGGAATTTAAACAGTGAACTTCCTCATATGAAGTACTCAAAGCCTTCTGAAACATCAGCTTGAAGAGTAGGTGGCATTATTTCATTTTACAAATGTGTATAACAATAGCTAATGCAACACTATTAAAATGTAATTACAGATTTTTATAATACATGGATATCTGAATTATTTACCTTCAAACCATCTTGATACTTTTGATAACATAGCATTGTAACAAGCTTTAAGTCAATCACATAGTGATTTCTTTCTCTACCCCTCACTTTAAGAAAATCTTATTTGAGATATTAACAAACTTGTAAACTTTTTTTTTAAAACATGGTTGCATTTTTTTCCTCAGCTGTATTTTAATACTTTTTATTACATAGGCCTACTTAATGGCAAGAGTACTTCCTCTTCTTCTACATTTTCTATAACTATCTTCCTTAATTAAGTTTACAGCTAACTCAAGCCTTATCCTGCAATGTGGGAAACTAAGGTCTCATACTGAAATTCAGCTCCCAGAGACCTGCAGGACATGTAGGATTATGTGTTCTGTCACAGCCTCCAGCATTTTCAGTCCAATTTAAGTGAAGGGCCATAAGAGGAATATAGAAGAAATTTAAGAGGTTTAACCTGAATCTCAGTCATTATCCAAATAGTAGGTAAGTTTGTTTCCACCCCAAATCAGGTGGTGGTCAGCATATTAATTAATAGCTTACAAAAAGCATAGATGCTGTCTTGTAGGTAGTTGTATTAGACACTGATCTCCTCAAAGAGGACAGAAAAGATTTTTGAGAGTGAAACTTACCTGTGGCACTCTTTTCTGCACAAATGAGCTCCTCAGGTGGAATTTGTCAAAGTTGCTCCAAACCATATAAAATGGAAAGCTAAGCACAGACTGTAAAGAGTTGCTTCTTTCCAGGTAGTCCCTAGTTTTTCAGAGGGATCCTTTCAAGATGAGGGAGGAGAATTTCACACAGGATGGGGTCCCGTCCTCCTCGGAACCCATTTACCGGAGCTCTCTGAAATCTCGAGGAGTTACTTTTCCTCTGTGAAGGCAGCCAATTGATCTCTTCTCTCACTTCTTGCCTCTGAATTATACCCAGACCATAAAAAGATAGCTCTGGAATTGTGAAAATTATCTGATTATTGCTTGAAAAGATAAGGTCCTTGTTCTGCTTTGTTGGGTGGGGTTTTTAGGAGGGAGGTTGTTTTGTGTGTTGGGAGGGGGCAGTGGGTTTGGGTTTGTTAGGATTTTTTTGGTTGTTTTTCCAGAATTAAAGGTGGAGAGAGGAAGAGACTGACTTCCAGTAATGGGTTGTGTATGGCTGCATAGTAGTACAATGTGGTTTTGATTATCTGGCACAAAGCTGTATTTGATGAACTAGATTTCTTGTAAAGCAGTTTGAGAGGTTCTGTTTCAGTAAAAAGCTTAAATTAATATTAATTTAAGAAGCTGCAGAACATCAGCTGAATTTTAAATGTTAATTTTATCTTCCCAATTGTCAGCAATTCAGTGTCTTTTCTTAGGCTTTATTGTAGTAGTCACTTGGACTGTTTTAATTGTATCACTGATACAATGAAGATGAGTATTAGTTTTATTTCTTTGAGTTTAGTGTCTGCACTAGAGTGACAAGCAAAGTTTATTATCTGCTCAAACGCAACCAGATTAAATTTGTAAGAGGATTTCTCTGTGTCTGAAGGCATGCGGACTGTTTAGATAACAGAAGGTTTTCTTTCTCTTTTTTTTAAGGAAGTGAGAGAATTTAGCATACATACTTCTCTGCAGTGGAGAACTTTGTTAGTATGATATGGTATTTATGCATACAATAATCAAGAGGAGAAAAATCATTCTTAGATAAAAATGGTTCTTACAGTTTTTATTGCCTAGTTCAGGTAAGGAAAATATCCAACAGCTTTACTAATATTTTGTAATGGATAACATTTGCTTAGTTTTTCATAAACATTTAAGATACTCAAGATCATCTTTGACGTAATTCACTCTAGATTGATGTAGATGTTTCACATTATGTATTTGATGTAACTCTCTACTTTCTGAACTGTATTCATAGAATTCTGCCTCTCCTTTCTTTGGAAGGCATCTTCGCCTCTCTTGCCAGGCTCTTTTTTGTTGTTACATGAGTCATTCAATAAATGGTAGTTTGTTTTCTCTCATAGACTATTGATAGTCATCTTAACTAAATGTTTATAAATTACTAAAATTATACAGCGGAGGTAATTTAGTAAATGGCAAAATTATTGTATGCGTCCTTTTTTGAAAGCAAGTGGAATAAGCAAATGTGCATTGTGAACAAAATAAGATGAGTATGTAGTGATTTTAAATTAAAAGATTCTGTCAGTGTAGCAAGTACTTGACAATAGAACAGTGTGTGCCTCTCTCCCAGGTTGTTTTATTAATGGCTCTTGATTTAAATGTGTGCTGTGTTAAATCTCAAAGGCCATCACTGGAGTTCCCTTCTAACTTAGGTTTTTGCAGTTACTCCACTTGGTTTTTATTGTAAATACAAACCTATGTGCTATTGGTGTAGGAACAGCTGTCAGAATACTCCCTGATACTCAAGATACACAACTCCCTTTCTGGCTTGCTTTGTTGCCTTGTTTGAAACTTCAGATGCTTTCCTGTTCTATAGCCTTCTTCACCATAGCCTGAAACACCATCAAAAATGTTTCCTAACATCAAGTGACTCTTGTGAGGTGTAATCTATTAATGTTAATTAAGGAATTTGATGATCACAGAAGGAAGATGCTACAGAACTACTGTTCATTTTACGGAAAATATAAATATGCCTACTATATTAATTATCTGGGCTCATAATATTTCCTCATAGATATTCCACTTAACGTTTCTGGGTGAATTGTCATTTAAATTCTTTGGTGTTATACCTCAGGTTTTTTTATGACCAAGATGAAAATGGTCCACTCAAAAGAATAATTTATAATTGTATGAGAAGGTTAGTTGTATAGATTGATACTTAAGTACCAGTGTTTCAGGAGATATAATTTGTTATAGAGACAATATTTTTTAAGCAATGGAAGAAAAGTTGTATAGAGTACCAGGGGTCCTCAGTTAGAAAGGAGTGCTAGGCAGTAGCTGTACCAGCCTGCAGCTGATGGACAACCCTCTAGTTGTGGCCACTGTTGACAGAGGACTGTCAAGGCTGTAGAGGTAAGGATGCATTCATAAGGCATCAAGGTGAGGAACCTGTTTATTTAAGAGCTCAACCCTGTCAGATGGACAGACCTGTTTGTGTAGGAGCCTGCCAGTTTCACTAGCCTTGTCATCTTCTTTCGATGGAGAAGAGACACCCTAGTTCTACTCCAGAACTTGCACAGGAAGTTGGGGAGCTTGGCCGCCACCTCAGGGAGTTTTGCTGCAGACTCTACCAGCTTGACATCCCTCCTGCCAGTGGCCTTCAGCAGTGAGCCCGAAAGTCACTGCTGTAAGTGCTAGGACAGGTTGGCTCCTTTTCTTCAGCTCCCGGGATGATACCATGTATCCTGTAATAAGTTTTGGATATTTTGGCACCTAGAAAGCCAGGCTGATCCAAGACCAGAATTCTGCACAGTTCTTATGTTTTCATATAGAGCCATACTTGGTTTCAGCAGAAATGTAATCCTGCTGCATTCCACTGCTGGAACAGCAACAAAAGAAACCATATGTTTTGTTTTCTCTGTAGCTGAATTAGTAGTAGCAGAGAGGACATAAAACTCTCTTCCAAGTGAAATATAACCTTGTAGTTGAAATCAAATATTTTTCTTCTGGTGTGACACCTCTCTATCACTGTTTTAGCTGTTACTTCTCATAGGAGTTACTCTGCTGCTTGATACTGTCTCTGAGACAGTGCACAATAGACTGCTTTTTTTCATTTGTGTAAACGTTTGATGAAACAGTGTAAACATAGTAATACTGCAAGCAGAAAAATGGGCAGCAGATGGAAATGTCAGGTTGTGCCTAGTCTGCGTAGGATGCTGATTCTGCTCTGACCCATGCATCTTCACCTTCCTGGTAGCTCTGGGCTGCTTTCTGCCACTGAGTCCCAAGCTAAAAGCCAGTCTTCCACAAGCATACACAGTTTTGATTTAACAGTTCATAGTAAATGTATGTGGATTGTGACTAACGGGATAGTGGATTTTCATGGGTTTTTTAAAATACATATTAAGAATGTTCTTTTCTATCTTATTTAAATGTGAAATGCCAAACAATAAAATACTGCCTTTTTTCCTTTTCATAGGTCAAACGTAGAAATAAACACAGAGTCAGGCATAGTTTAGCAGCATTTCTTTTCTTAACAAGTGCCGGTGTGGATTTTGCTTAAAGAATGCATCTTTTTTGTTTTAGCTTGAAAACAACCTTATATTTGATCACTGAAGATATTATACTTCAGATTGATTTAAGTTACTATGCAGAGAAATGCAAAAACAAGTACAGGTATGCCTTGCACACCCATTTGAAAGAGGAGTTTGTCTGCCTAGGTTTCTGGTCTTGAATTATCCTAAAATTAGTTTCCTATGTCTTACTTGTCAGCCACCACATCAGTTTTGAAGCCACTCTGCCAGTAGCTGCACTGTCACCTATTTAAAATTAACCAGGTTTTAAGTTTTTCTAGAAGTTTCACAGGACAAAGAATGTTGTGTTTCAATGTTTCGTAGTCTCATTTTTGCAGAATGTGCAGCAGGAGTGATAGTAAGAATACAGTAAATCAAGTATGGTATGTATGTGTGTGCAGGCATGCAAGGCATTACTGCTGCATTTAAGCAACATGACTTTCTTCCTGGTTCTGCTTTTGGAGATTATACTGTAGGGGGACTTTCAGATCTCTGTTTGTAAAATTCTTGATGATACAGTGGTATTTGTTGCTATTTGAAGAAAAAAATCTGGGGGAGGTCATCAGAGATTTGCCAGGTTGTAAAATGCTACACTGTTACTTAGAAGTTTTGATAATTGTCTATGCTGTGCTTGAATGGGAATCTTTATTGGAGGTGTTTACTGCTTTTAGAGTGGAGTTAATTCATTTATTTTATCAATTGCGTTGTTTGTTTAATCTGGAAAGAAATTTGAAAAAAAAAAGTCTGTGCTAGTCTTCTGACAGTTGAGAAGATACTACTCATCTGGCTTCAGAGAACTGCTACAAGTCTTGACTTAATATGAATGTGCAGTGTCAGCCAGCAGAAAATTGACCTCAGTGTAGTTTTTTCTCCCTTTCGTCCATTCTGCTGATCCTCTCCATTGTCATTTCACCTTTGCTCTTACCTTGTATCAGCTGGAGCTGTCCTGGGATGGTGGTGGTACAAGCAGCGGCTGACAGAAGCCGTAAGGCATTCTGACCCTCTCAGGGCATGTAGGGGTTTTTTATCCACTTTTAAGTTTGCTTCCTTTCACCAAGTGAAACAGGCCCACTCAATAGTCCTGTTCCACCTTTTACCTGGTGATGTTTTATTTTATTTTACGGTGTGAGGTACGATTTTAGGCACATATTGCCAAGTTGTGTTTCTTCACTGGCTGTGTAATGGATGGGGCTGTAGATAGCAGAGTTGGTGGTGTATCAGTCAACATCTTGATCTTTTTCTAATTCCAGTCATGGGAGCTTAAAAGCCATAAAGTACGTAAAAATGATCAAATCTAGGTTTGACTCAGTGCTGTAAGATGGATAGTTTTAAATCCTGCTCCTCACCAGGAATAATGTTGTAATGATTACAGCTTTGTTTAGCTAACTCTAGTAATCCATTATGCCAATTTTTTCTCTGTTTCTCCAACAGTAAATAACATTGCTCTTTTTTTCCCAATTATTTCAGCTTGGGGAGAAGTATCTGAGCAGATCTCTAGTGGCATGCTTGTAAATTGTTTATCACTATTAAGCAGTTTTCACTTAAACAGAGTGTGCTTGTTTTTCCAGAAAGGTTTGGTGCCACTATTTAAAATACAAGGCCGTAGTTGGAATTTTCTTTGTATGCTTTTCTTGTCAGCATCAATATAAAAATACATACTTTCTATCCTAGATCGTAACAATCTAACAGGAACTGTCAATGTGAAGGTTTTGTGAGTTTTACAGTGAGTGTATGTTGTGCTGACAGTGAATGTTTTCACTTACTCGTTTTTGGACTGTCTTGTAAATTTTGTCATTCATATTCTTTTATCCTACTTTTGAGCATTCTGTGCTAGAATTTTTCCATAATTTCCTTTTTCAGCAGTATACTTTTCACACTTTGCCCCTTCACACGTGACATTCCATGCCGTTAAGGAGGACTAGAAATGTTCTTGTTGCTGCTAGCTTAACCAGGGGATTAGTCTGGGGGGAGACAGAAGAAAGTACTTTTAAGCATTTACCTGAAAAGGGACAGATGTAAAGGAACTTTGAAATGGCCTTTAAAAAGAGAGATACTATTTTCATATATGTATGGTTAGTTATACATATTTTATATGCATATACAAAATATTTTTTCATATAGATGTGTATGAAAAAATGCATATACAGTAGATAATTTTCATACACTTATCTATATTTAAAAAATTAAAAATGCATATAGCGTGTGTGTATATATCTGTGTTTTTAGATCTCCAAGTATAATTTGTCACTGGTCTTTGGCTGACTAAATCTTAATAAAGTGAAACCCAGTTGCAGAACCACAAAGCAGACATAAATTTTAGATTCTTCTTTGGATTTTCATTTTGATTTCCTGCATGTTGTATTTTTTGTAGACTCACTTTTCGACTCACTTAAATAATCAGAAATCGTGTCTTCTCTTACATGATGGAGATTGCTTTACCACTGTGCTTTCTTGCACGTGGTTATTATGTGTGGTATCAATTGCTAGCTTTGTTCATAGTAAAGAATAAAAGAATTTGAAACTTCAGGTTTTAAAACGGAGTAGATAATACAAGCATGTTCTTCCTGTCTCTGCTAAACTTACATTTGAGGATTTTGAAGGAACCTGGATTCTCATGTAGCGAAGTGTCAGGACCAGAACTGGAATTCACTTTGTATTCTGTTGATTCAGAGGTGTTTGGTGGAATTGTTTTCTTATGCATAAACTAAAGCAGAATCTTTACTAAAAGAGGTAACTGTTCCAAAAAGACATCTCATATACCATTCTGTGATTTATAGGTTCATGTTGAACATGTTTTTTACTAAATGTGTGACATCTTGCATAAAAGTTGGACAGTATTACAGACTTATTAAAAAAAGTGTGGTATGGCACTTTATTTCACTTTATATTTAAGGACACTGCTGTGGTTTGGAGGTTTCGGAAATAGAGAAAAATGGTGGTGGTCTTAAGGTGTTTTTTACTTTGTAATAGCTCTGTATTGTCTAGGTTTGTAGTTCTGTACGGTATTAAGGAAAGTAATGGTTTCTCTCTGGTGGTAGATTACAAAAGTGTAAAGAGCTCACATCTGATTCTCATGAGCTGGAAGACGCAGATATTGACCCGAGGAGGCCTGTACTACATCACCCTTTCCACAGAGACCTGTGCCTGGTTAGCATGACTTCATGGGATTGTGTGGGACAGATTCTGTCTGGTGGCTCAGCAGTGCCCGACAGAGGTGGCCTGCAGACACACCGCTGTGCTCCTGACCCCGGTGCAGGCTGAGGGTGGAAGCAGGCTTGGTCTCACTTGTTGTCTTCAGAGCACATTCTTCTTCATTACAATAACCACTTTCTCCCCAGAGAAAGGAAAATTGGTCAGTACGTAACATCGTGATTGATTTTCTGGGAATGTGTGTGTAAGGAAGACGTGTACTAGAAGTTTGTTTTATGCCTGTGGGAAATGGAGCTGAAGGTTTCAAAGTGGTGCTCATGGTAAAGGCAAAACTTTTAGAGACTTGCAGCGTAGATTTTTTCAGTGTGTGCTATCAGAAATGCTTGTGGGATGCTCCTTTAACCTTTCACTGTACTGCCGTGAAACACACTTCTCTGACAAGACCCCTAAAATGTTGTGCAAGGGGCATAAGGCTGCCTTTGTCCTGGGACATGAGTATTACAGTACGAAGCACGAAGGCTTTACAGAATTTTAAAACCAAGGCTGAAAAGCACAGTGCTGAGCAGTGCACCATGGTGCATGCATTTTGTTTCCTGCAGGGCTGAGTAAATGCAGGGTTCATGTGGCTGTGCAACTGCTCATGCTAAATTTCAGCTCCTCCTTTTAAGCAAACACAGGAATAACATAGATAAGCTCTTCTAGTCGCAGAGGATGAGCTCACTTAATTGGAGCAAAGTAAAAATGTTGTGTGATGCATCCTGTGTGAAATTTTCAACAGGCAGTTAACTTTAAATTGACAAATAGTTGGAAGTATTCATTAACAAACTACTTCCAGTACAAAGTATAAAGATGCGAAGAAATTTAAAGGAAGGAATGACTGCCCATTAATGAATGTGAGCCAAATTTTAGTTAACACTGATATCGCATGTTTGCAGTGCTGTAATTGTTACACTGCTTGTGCTTGCGCTTTAGCAACAACAAAAACCACGCAAAGAAAACCAACCAAACAAAAACAAACAACCAAAAAACCCAACAAGACACAGATGTCTGTTGGTTGTGGACTGCCTACCATAATGTCTTGAAAGTTGACCAGGGAAAGTAATTTCTTTTTTCTTCCTTCCGGAATTTGTGATAAAATGTCTCATAGTAATTACCTGAAGTTAGATGTTTTGGACAATTATATCTTCAAGAATGGAAGATTTTTAAATATGCAATTATATATTGTATGTATGTTTTGGAGGGTTTTTTTACTCTTTAGTTTAGTTGTTAAATCAAAATGCAAGTTTTAATTCAGTGATAATTCAGTTGCTGTTGATGGTGCTGTTTGACACTGAACTGGCCCTTGTAGTTACCTTGCAAGCACCGCTTGACCGTGTTCAGCCCTGCACTGAAACAGATTGTCAGCACTGTGCACAACGCAGTCGTGTTTGTGTCCAGTGTCTAAAGCATGTCTTTCTTATTTGTCTTGCAGGCACAGGAGAGAGTGGCAAAAGTACATTCATCAAGCAGATGAGAATCATTCATGGATCGGGTTACTCTGATGAAGACAAAAGGGGCTTTACAAAACTGGTATACCAGAATATATTTACAGCAATGCAGGCCATGATCAGAGCCATGGATACCCTCAAAATCCCATACAAGTATGAACATAACAAGGTGAGATATTTTTGTTTATTTCTGTAGCTGATGCTTTTCCTCTCTTTATTTTAGGAAGTATACTGAAGGTCACCAAGAAATAGTTATGCAAATTATACTCAAATTGCGGAGGAAAAGGGTATCTTCCCATCCTGCCTTTAGTTCTTGGCCCTTTTTGCTGCTTTGACTACACAAAGGTGCTTTTAACAAGAGAGCTGCTCCTAAGAAGGTGCATGGGGGATTTGTCATAGGGCAGAGGTTTACTGGCAGGCTGCTGTTTGACTTTGGCTTTACCCCTATACTTAACCTTTGTCTTTTCCTCTCAGGTCATGCTCTGACCAGAGCACAGTTAAGCCATTCTTCTGATCTGTGACAGGATTTTACTGCTTAGTATTTGATATTAACATGACATACAGAAAAAGTATAAATTATATGAAAACATAGGTGGGGATACACGTTTGTATGTGAAAATATTGTGAAATTGAAGTTTCAGTGCAAAACCTTAGAACAGGAAGATTCATTTGAGATTGATGCTGTTACTGAAACTTAAAAGGACAAAATAATTTTGAAGTGTTTGAAAGGTTAATCTCTGACTAGCCTGACTTCCTTAATTTTTTTTTCATATTTACATTTTGAAAGAAAGATAAGAAAATAATTTAAGGAAGGTGAAATGCTTAGTATTTACTTGAATACATAAGACACAGTATTACATGGCTATATCTTCCATTTCTTATCACAAGAGTGGCACAACTTTGACAACAGCTCCTGAGAACTTGTCCTGATTTTTACTGTTGAGCCATTATCAGCATCTTCGTCAGGTGGAGAGTTTAAGATCTCTCAGAGGTGGAAGGCTCACCTTTCTTGCAATCTTGTGGAAAAGTATTTAATGATAATATAGTAATCCTGGATTAAAATAATACTTTCTCTGATGAATTACTCAAAAGTTCTTTTATTCTAATACCACTTTAAATATCAGAAACTATCAAGGAGCAGGTACACTTACGATAAAGAAGAAAGCTTCTGGTAACTGGGAAGACAGGATGAAATTTGTGTTAAGTTGAAAATCTTTTGTGCCTACATTTTTGAAGTTTCATTATTAGAGTTGAAGTGCTGTATATGTTTTAAGGCATCTAATTTAGAAGTAGGAAAAATAAAGCTTATTACCACGTTAAATCAGCTTTGTTTCTCCAGTTGCATCTGCCAAAGTCACTGCAGATGGTCATCACTTTGGTGATGCAGTGTTGAAGTAACCAGAGTCTTGGCAGAACCCTGAGTTTATACAATGGGAATCAGGAGGTTTGTGTCTGTTAAAATCCATATTGTTAACTTGCCTTAATGATGGGTGGAATTTTCTTGTGCACATGAAAATGTATGAAAAACTCATCCTAATTTGTGAAAGAGGCTGTTGAACTTCCTAGTCTGACTGCATGCTGGAGCTGTCTAGTGTCCCGTCATATCTCACAAATCAAACTCAAATGTGTAATTAGCATTGAAGACAAAACTACATTTTTATTTTTATTTCATCCTTTTGCCTCTGTTTTTGCTGTGCACAAAGCATACAGCATACTGACTTGAAAAGTTAGTTAACTGTAAAGCGTAATCACTTTTCATTCAAAATTGGTATTGGTTGTCATTTTGCCTTAGTGTCTGGAAGTATTAGCTGTAAATGAGAAATTTTTTTCTTTGTATATACTATGGAGTATATACTGTGTAGTTATTGTTAAAGTCTGCTGAATTTATACAGTATTTTTATATAGTTGGAGTGAGTCAGTTAAGTTTGGCCAGAGCTATTAACTTTCTCTATATAATAATAACTTTCCTGAAAATGGAAGGCTGTCTTTGTGCTCAGCTCCTTCACAACCATTCCTATCAGTTTCTAATAGGGCTGCATGCAGAGTAAAACAGAAGTCACCAAATGACAAGGTCTGAAGACAATTCCTGTATGAATTCCTTCAGAAAGGGGAAAGCAAACTTGCTGCAGCATGGTGCCAGAGTAGGGAATGCTGTGGTCTATTACACTTACTGTTTGTGTACAAGGTCACTTCACTTTAAAGCAGTGAATACCACTCAATTGGTTAATCTGCTCCTTTTTTTTTAAAGGCTGTTGAAAACAAACTCATTAGTCTAGCAGTCTAGAAAACACAGGAAGGGCACTTCCTATTCATTTGAATCTCCCTTCAGGAAGTCCTATCTCTGGAGAGACTATCTCAAAGTTTCAGTAACAATGTATTTTTAGCACAGTGGTTGTTTTGCACAATAGTTTAGAAAACTGCAGCTCAAGCTGGTAGTGATGTGGTTGGACCTAAAGAAAAGTGACCCTTTTTTGTCAAATTCTTCATGTTCTGTGTTAGACTTTGGGGCTGCAGTAGAAATGCTTTTCTCTTACTATACAAATTTGCTTCCCTTTAACTGGCAGTTATTAAAATTGGAGTGTTTTCAATGTCTGAATGCTGCTGGAATTTGAAATGCTCTCATACCAAAATGTTAGTTGAATAGTTGAAATCTTTGTGGTATACAACATAATAACAACATTTAGGTTGGGTTATTTTAATATAATCAATGTAGCAAGAGACAAGTTTTAAGTTAGCAGATTAGTTCTTGTAGAGTTCTGTTGGCTTCATAGTCACCAATGTAACTAAAGAGTCAGAGACTAAAATGTATTGCCCTGTACTATAATAGTCTAGGCTGTTTGAATAAAGATTTATTGTCAGAGTAGTGAAGGTCAATTGAGAAATGTAACTATGAGTGTTTAGAATGTAGTATCTCAGAACTGATGGTAGAGCCTTATAACATAAGACATTGCTTTTTTGTGTGTTAAACTGCAGAATATGAGCTCTGCTGAGGTTTAAGATAATGGGTGAGGATGATCTCGTCTCTTAGGAATTTGTCATAGGAAATGGTGGCTTATGGACTGGTTTTTAGTTTCCTTTTGGGTAAATGTTGTGCTTCTGTTATTTTTTTTTTTTTTTTTTTACTGGAAGTTGTAAAGTTTTCATATAAGGGGCAATGGGAGCAAGCTGGAGCCTAGGAGGTTCAATCTGAACATGAGGAAAAACTTTTTTACTGTGAGGGTGACAGAGCACTGGACCAGGCTGCCGAGAGAGGTTGTGGAGTCTCCTTCTCTGGAGACATTCAAAACCCGCCTGGAAACCTGTGTGACCTCATCTAGGTGATCCTGCTCCAGCAGGGGGATTGGACTGGATGATCTTTCGAGGTCCCTTCCAACTCCTAATATTCTGTGATTCATGTGGCTCTTGAATTTTAGAGTGAGAAGTATTTTATAAAATAAGGGAAAACCATAGTTTTCATAGAAATGTTCATAAGCACTTTTCAAAATTGGCGGTCTTTGCAAAACTTTGTCAGTGTACAGTATTAAATCATGTGCAGCCACAGATATTCAATTGCACACTTTAAAATGTAAAATACAGGTTTGCTTTTTACAATTTGTGTTTTTAGAAAGTTGAACTCTGTGTCCATGCTTCCTTCATTGCTTTCAAAAACTGAAATAAGAAGACCTTTCATTTTAATATTTTAAATTCTCATATTCCCAGTCTTCTTTGTAATAGCTTGAAGCCTTTCCTTCACATAATGTAGTCTCCATTTCTCCTTTTCTATCTATTATTTTTACGTGTCTAATATTACTGAAGGTGGCGAGTATATATGGGTGTGTATGTATATATGGGTGCTGTTCCCTTTAATGTTACTTCCGAAAGACAAGTTGCCTCTCTGCTGCAGCAGACAATATCAGGGAAGTGTCACTCCGTGGTGATTAACAGGCAGGAAATATTGCTTGAATCCTATGCCCATAATTTCCTGTGAGACTTCTTAAATATTCTTAACAAGATAACTAATGTGAGTAGCGGTAACACAACAGGCTGCAAGAAAGATTTTAAAGAGGCTGAAAACATAAAAGCAAGTTTTATTGTAGACCTAGACATTCCCTGTTAAGTTTCTAAGAGTGTTTTCTGCTGCAGTTGTTGCTGTGTTTATGCCTATTCCCTCTGGGGAATGTTTTACAGTAAAAATAAACAGATATGGGAAATGCTTTCAAATTCCAAAATCTTCCTGGCATTATTTTCAATTTCACGTTTACCTTGTTAGCTCATTTCTTCTAAGTCAGACAAATCCACTGGAGCAAACAAAAATACAGAGAGAAGTACAACAAGAGGAGCAGATATGGAACCAGATTGCAGAAATTTTTGTCTTGGGTAAATAGTTGGGGGTGTTAAGTGCTCTGGATCTCTTTGGTGAAATTTGATGTTGAACAAACCTGGGCTGGAGGAAAGGGCAGAGTGTGAAGGACTGAATCCAGAGCAGGAGTGTGCAAACTCTGGAAGGGTTATTGACTGTCAAATCCATATGGCATGTGTGGGATTTCTGGCCTTTTTGGGGGGTATGGTTTTGGGGTATGTTGTTTTGTTGGCTTTGGTGGTTTGGGGTTTTTTAAGCATGAATGATGTTTCTGGGATGGTGAAATTAAATGCTTATTGATTTCGAACGGGGATAATCGAGTCACTCTTCAAGTAGATTGAGAAGCTCAAACTGTGCCTTCTACACAAAAGTATTCTGCAGCATCTCAAACCTGGAGCAGAGAGCTTTTAAAGCAGGTTACAAGAAGAAGAGATTTATATTAATAACAACATTAATTAGTATTTAATGTATCATACTGTTTAGTATTTAAGTACTCTCAGCTGCTTATTCTCCGGACGCTCAAAACCAAAGAAAAGTTGCCCAATAGGTAGGAGCCTTGCAGAAGAGTTAATGCTTCTAATACCAGGAAGCTCCAAATGTATTATTTTTGCAAGAAATAGATTGCTGCAGAGCCAGCCAGCATAGAAGAGAGTATGTTAGATTTAGCTATGGTCATAGTCCTGTAACAGCATGCATTCAGACACAGGAACTGAAGATAGCTTTTTTTTCTTTGGGAGCCGTAACTGGGGGTTAAACCTATCTCCCTGGTGTCTGTTTCCTCCTGTGAGGACATTGATCAGTGAGCTCCAGGGACCCCAGTAAAGCCATGAACGATTTCCTCCTGAGCGCTTTGCAGAGAGGACTTTCACAATCCTAACAAGATCTCAGCTTCTCCCCAGCTGTCGTTCTTGTCCTTTTATCAGTTTTCTTCTGTCAGTCATTTACTCCTCTTGTGCCCTGCCTTTCTTTTTGGCACCTCTCCAGTCTTATGTACGTTTGACCTCAGCAGGTCTTTATCTACTTAAATGTGCCCATACCGTTTTGTCCTGCTCTTTGTTGTTTTCTTTCCCCTCCTTATGTTTAAACAATGTTTAAAAACCCCAACCCCACCCTGAAATGTAGTAACTTACATCCCATCTTCTTTCTACCGGCTCACTTCACTCATTTGCTTGCTCTGTGAAGAGCACAGGTCTCTTGTATTTGCCTGTATGAGCAATACAGGATGGATTTCTAAGTTGCTTATTTCCTCTGTTACACTCCGCTTAACTGTTTCATACTTATCCCCAGCTTAAGTGTGAGTTTAGATATTTTTGCAAGTGTGGGGTAAAAACAATTGTGTATCAGAAGTCGGTTAGACAAGCAAGACTGAATGTTCCCATGAAGAGCTGAGAATATCTTTATTTAAAATAAACTTACAGATAAATGAACATTCATCCTTTTCCCAGTAAAATCATAGCTAATTTTACCATTAAATTAAGAAACTGTCTTAGCCTGCAGTTCAGCATAAATTTGAAAACTAATTTTTAGCTACTCATTCTGCAGAGCAATAACATTTCTTCTTGTTAAAGTTTTGAGTGATCAACTGCCCTTTGCTAGCAGGAAGTTATAAGTCATGCACAAAAACACTCATCGGGGTCATGATGTCCTTGTTCTCTTTCCAATTCTGCTATTTTACTGTTTCTGCTAGTGTGGAGGAGGAACGGTGGTAATAATGCTGGCACATTCTTCTAGATTTTGTGATCACTCATACACTGGATAAAGGACCATAAATAGAGGAAAACAGGCTTCTAGAATACTTGTTTCCTTTCTGACTATTTTACTTCACATATGTTTGCTGCTTAGTTATTTCGTTTGCAGAGCATATTGTGTGTCTGAAAGGAAATATTCATGTGAACATATTCTCTGACAATGAAAATGTGGAATATGGTCAGGGCAACTTTTGTATATAGTAAGAGTTTAGTGTTTATTTCAAGGTGACAAGTGAGATTTTTGTACTCTTGAAATAGTTCTGACTTTCTCTGTAATTTCAACAATAATAAACAATTTCATGTATGTACCTATTTATACAATATAATTTTATATGGAAAATATATAAACATATGTAAGTATTTCACAGAATCACAGAATCTCTCGGTTG
>NW_010174033.1:0-44814 GCF_000695765.1 Mesitornis unicolor
TTTGTAACCTTTGCTGTGGCTAAGAGATTAAACCCATTGACAAGTGCAAGATGAGGAACACAGCAGGGAAAAAATGTACTTCTCTGAAGCCACCAAAAGCTCTGAATGGATTATAATTGCTTATGAAAGACTCCAAGGCAGTTCTGTTCCTTTCCCACACCTACAAGGTATCAGGACTAGCAGCAAAGTCACTGTTAAGCAATTATGGTAAAACAACAGAAGACACAATCACCAACATCTAAAAGCAAGCGTGGGCATCCAGTGCCCATACTCCCAGGCTGCCTACGGCCTCCAGCCCAGGCCTGCAGAGGTACGGAAACTTTTGGTGACTACGAAGGTTAAGTGCTGAACTGCTCAGCTGCAAGAAGACACACAATTCCAGAAAGGAAGAGATGCAGAACTAGGAGTGACTGGAGAGCTTTTTATATAAACTTTAAGTGCAACTGCTGTTATGCAGTAAAGGAACAGTTGCAAGATTGCACCTGAAGTCCCATCAGTACCTCTTTAGGCAGCTGTGTCCTCTACTGGGTCTGCCATTGAGAGCAGCTCAATATGAACCAGTAATTAGGAAAACTTAAAAAGTTAGAGGCATCATCAAACATGCAACAATGGATATACTACAGTGTTGTATCAGTCATAATCCTTTTATGTTCAAACTTCGTATTTGCTTTTGCTACAAGTCTCAGAAGACACATAAGTGAATAAAGACACTGAAAGTCATGAAAAGCAAGCAGGTAGAGTAAGGCCTCCTGTGCAAGAAAAGCTTAGGAGGTCAGCACTAGCCTGGAAGGTGACAGAGTAACAAGAAAATAACAGGTATCTAAAGTAAGCTACAGAGAAGTAGAGAACATATAGATTGGCTGCCTTTCTTCAGGGATGATATTAAAACCATGCACATGCCCACATGAAGACTCCTTCCCGCTCAAAACCTTCAAACTAAAAGGCAAAAAATTTACAAAAGTTTAAAAGAGACTTTTTAGTGCAGATTTTAAATAACTGTTGGAGCACACTGGCAGTTTAATAAGAAGAAGAGCTGTAATATCTTCCTGCATTTATATATTAGGACAAGATTACGTTGGCACTGACAGCATTACTAACTTTAGGTATTTATTCCTATTCACTACCATGCCCTTGACTAACAAAATCAGTCTTGGAACAAAAGGAAACACCGCCAACTTCTTCCTACAGCCATGCCCTTGACTAACAAAATCAGACTTGGGACAAAAGGAAACACCGCCAACTTCTTCCTACAACTATTTGTTTTGTTGGGGTTTTTTTGTGTTTGTTTTTAGTGAGGGACTATTATTTGCTTCAAACCATAGTACTATGCTATGTTGAAAGAATTCACTTGTTATGGCTTTGAAAAGAATATCTTAAGCTGATGTAGTCATCAAAGAGGATATTCTCAAACTGAGTAGTCAGCACGTTCCTTTGCACCTGCTTCAGGACTGCAGGCAGACTCAGGGAGACAAGAATACATCAGCTGCACAGGAATAACCTTCAGAAGAATTTGTTTGCTCATAGGAGGACAAATATAATAGAGAAAATAAAAATAAACAAAAAATAAACTAAAAAATAAAGTAACAAAAAAGTTCTTAGCCACCATTTCACATATGTCCCAAAAATGGGGGTTGCAAACATGACAACTTATCAGTCGAGACAAAGAACCCTTCAAGAAGTGCAACACTTACTCTAAATGTAAAAGACAGATATTAGCATATGCTAAAACAACAACAGCTCCAGTTAGCACCAAAACGTTAGACATCGCTATCTTGGAGAAAAGCATCGGGCTTCTGCAGCAGAGGTCCAGATGTCTTAACACTCCTTTCCCTGATTTCAAGGGGAGAAACTTTGCAGAAGTATTTTGCAGATTAATCTGCTCTGCTTTTACTCCCAGATACATGAAGCCTTTGTTTTAATTAACAGCGTTAACAAAGATTTTGTTCAGATAGCGATCTGGCTGAGAACTGACAGCAGAGTTAATAATGAGCCCCATGCCCTTACTGCTCCTCCCAAGGCCACTCGAAGCCTCAGCACCTCTGGTACTCCTGAGTCTCTGACACTCCTGGGCCTCTGGCACTCCTGGCCTGGCACAGGAGATGGATTTCAGTGGGATTTCTTAGATAAAGAATTCCCATTTTGGAGTAGGAGGCAGCCAATTAAACTTTTAAAACTAATTCCACTCCCATCAGAGCACTCTACCCCAAAATATACACATTCTACCACGTAATCCATCTGCCCTCATGCAAAAAAACCTGAAACAAAACAAACCCCAAAAAACTCCAACAACTGAGACAGGTATTTATGCGAGAAAGAAAGGAACTGGAACCCCAAGTGACATCTTCATCTGGTGTTGCCATACAGGGCCTCTGTTACTGGGGACCTATTCCAGTTTTTGGTTCTACTTCTTGCCTTAAAAAATCCTGAAACAAAATGGGATGGTCCCACCATACTGTGAGTTTAAACACAAAAAAGTAGACAGAAGTAAAAGAAGCAATCAGCTCTGGGAAAGGATTTACTTTTACTTCAATTGCGCAAGTATAGGTCCGTGTGTTTTTAATTAGAAATAAGATGTCTCCGCTCATCTTGCTCTGATCCATGCTGTGCCAACTTAAACCCTGCCAATGAATTTGAATAGTCAAACAAACATCTGTCCCTCCCCAAACATCCACCATTCACATTAAATAAAACACGTAACAATGGAGAGAAAATAGACCTAAAAAGAGCTTATTTCCAAATGTAAAGGTCTAACCTCAGGATAGCTATTTTCATGCAAATGTGAATTCTTCTTGCTCATATACATGGACCAAGAATTATCTGTTCACTTAACACTCTTAAGCTTCTCTTATGCGATTAACAGGGAGGAGCAAATTAAAGGAAAATGGAATGGAAATCCCCCGAAGCAATGAAAGAGAACCGTGCCTCCCCTGCTCCCAAACTAGCAAGGGATCCTGGAAAAGACTTGTGCCCTCAGAGCAATAAGGAGAGAAGAAAATGGGTTGGAACCCCAAACCTATCTTGCAGGCCAGGCTGCCAAATCATGGCAGAGCGCTGCTGTGAGCATCAGTTCCAACGACTGATCTGCTCTGTGTCCCTCTTGGAGCACATGGGAAAACCTGTTCAGTTCAGCCAAACTCCGGATCAGTCCTACCTCTGCAAAGCTCACACAGTGCAGATGCTGTTGCACCGCTGAAACACCTTTCCACAGCATGTGGCCACCTGCTCCTAAACCTGAACTGTATTATACATATCCACTGCTGCATGTCACTACTGGTTCAAAAGCTGAGTTTCCAGTTTGGAAATTGGAAATACCAAATTTCACCTCCATTTTTTTAAAAATCTGAATACAATGAAAAAAAATGCTATTAAAATTTGGTGGAAAGCAATTAAAAAGGGGTAGAGAAAAAAATCCAATGCCCATCTGTGAAAACAGCATGTTTGTTGGTTTTACCATGAATAGCTGTTTCAATGAAAAGCTGCAGAAAGCCACCAGAATTGCCTGTGGTAGCAGTAGCTACATCTAAACTGGCAGAGGAACCTACGAGCCCAATTGCAGTGCTGGAGCTGTTACAAGGTCTCAGGGGTAAAGACCAGGCTGTAACAGACCCTTGTCCCTGTATCTGCAAAAGATGAACTAACCCACATGACCTCAACTGAAATTTCGAGCTCAATGAGCTTATGTTTTCTTTTTATGCATAATGAAGTAATTACATTTTACCCTGCTTAGCGGAATCAGAAACGGTCTCTCTACTGGTGGCTCCAACCGAATAAGCTACTTCAAGCTTTGCAGTTGTTGTTGTTGTTGTTGTTGTTGTTGATAATAATAATAATAATAATTTTCATTGTCCATGAGTACTTCCAGGATTAAGGCAGGACTACAAATTTTAAGTGGTGTGTGAATAAAAGAGCTGACCCACAGTAACACTCGCAGACATTAAACAAGTTACTGCAATTTTAACCAGAAAATCACCTAGACCTCACAAGAATGAGATGAAACACTAGTCAGAATATCATGAGCTGGTCTACTCTAACACATCCTGTACTACTCCAGTTGTAAGACAATAGTGAAAAACCATATGAAAATAGCTGGCAGACACAACACATAGAATGAACTCTGATGTAAAAGCCAAGTCCAAACAGGAAGACACCAGCTCCAGAGACCTCGGTGAATGGTAGTCTTATCAGGTTGGCATCTTTCATATGAGCTATGTGTAAATGTCTTTCATCTTTGCATTAAATAAGCAAGAGAATGAGTACAAGGAAAGGAATCAAAAAGAGTGACAAATTAGCAGCGTACTGAATTATGCCAAATGAGCCACTGCCATGTGGCTTTACAGAATTCTCACGCTTTGTGATGTCAGTAAGAAGATGTATTAGGAAAAAAATCAATGATTTATGTTCCTGGAGAAGCAAAAAAAAACCACTGGAAAGCAGTGATCTGGTGAGAGTAACATCATTCAGTGAACATGACTGCTTCAGTGGGCTGCTGTCATAGAGCAGTTTGGGCCAGATGGGGCCTTTAAAGGTCATCTAGCTCAAACCTCCCTGCAATGCACAGGGGCATCTTCAACCAGATCAGGTAGCTCAGAGCCCCATCCAACCTGACCTTGAATGTTTCCAAGGATGAGGCATCTACCACTTCTCTGAACAACCTGGTCAAGTGTTTAACCACCCTCATTGTAAAAAATTTCTTCCTTATATCTAGTCTAAATCTACCCTCTTTTAGTTTAAAACCATTACCCCTTGTCCTATCAGTGCATGCCCTTGTAAAAAGTTTGTCCCCATCTTTCTTTCTTATAAACCTCCTTTAAGTGCTGAAAGGTGGCAATAAAGCCCCCCTGCAGCCTTCTCTTCTCCAGGCTGAACAACTCCAACTCTCTCAGCCTGTCCTCATACGAGAGGTGCTCCATCCCTCTGGTCATTTTTGTGGCCCTCCTTTCGACCCACTCCAACAGATTCATCAAAGGATCCTTTCTCAAAAAAATCTTCTTTTCCAAAAATCTACATTACTCATCCATGACTGTTAAACAAGAAAGATCACCGCACACAGTTTCTGAGTTATACTCAAGAAGGATCCTATCTCCTCTTCACATTCAATGCATTTCTCATTGCAAAGCAGATCTGCCTACACAGATGTCAGTCTCCTCTTAGCTACCACTTTATTGTGGTATTGGATAATCTGCTATTAACAAGACCTGACAGTCAAAAATAAAACCCTCAAACCTAAAACTTTGCTTACGTTTCTTCATTTGTTCAGAACAGCACATCTCTCTAGAAGATTTGTCTGACAAAGATGAGTATTTACAACAAACTTCAGAGCAAAATGGTATGTCTCAAAGGAAACTCAATTCTGAACTAATTTGTCTTAACTCATGACTCAGAATTTACTCATTAGAATCAATTATTTGGCATAGGACATAGACTCACTAAGCAGCTCAAGGAAGGATTTAGGGTTTAGAGGTGGTTCGAGGAAGAGGAAGAGGAGGAGTTTATGTAACAATAAGCATCAGCCTGTGATATTACAGAATATTCATAAACAGTGGTGCCCTTATGATAACAGAAAATAAAGTGAAGTTAGAATCTGTAAAAGGCCCTATTAATTTCCTTTTTTAAAATTATTATTATTTATTTCACAAAACAGAATCTTTAACAAGACGTAAAACTAGGACAAAAAAAGGGTCTAAGGAGGACACAAATTTTCCTAAGGATGTTAAGAGAACGTACAGTCAGGGTTAGGAGAAAACAACACCCCACAATCCAGTGTTGAAAAAGGAGAGGGAAGAATGGCTCCTGACCAGGTTCCCTCATGACTGTGCAGCCTCGGCTCCCATGCAACTCCTCAGCCACACACTTTCCTATCAATCTGCAGAGCCTCTACTTCCCAACACAGCCTTTGAACAACAGTTCTGGTGCGTAAGGTGCAAAGAACAGTGGCGACAGCACGGTACGTACCTGCTGCATGGCTAAACTTAACCAGCATTTCCTCCAAATGCATCAAACAATCCTATGCTCCCGTTGTGTAAACTGTCTACAGAAAGAGGTGCCATAGCAGGTATGGAATTTCTTAAATAGGTTTCAAAGCTATCAGTAGATATTGCCTTTGCAAGACAGAGCCCATGACGCATCACTGAGCTTGGAAGGTCCTGGGAAATCCTCGTGAACAGTTGCCTATGGCAAAGGCTCACGTGCTGCTTTTGTTCCTTCAGTGCAAACATTATCTATGATTTCTGTCACACACAGCATCCTCCCTGCACTCTCTGGATTTTAGAAAGCGAACGGTAATTCCATTTTGCCATGAGGGGAAGGGAAGGAAAGGATCATTATTAGGCTGTGCTAAGCGCTCTGCTAACAGGCGACTGCAGGCTGGATCTAGCTGACACTGGAAATGGGTAAGGCCATCCTAGATAGTGTTGATGTTTTGAGATGTGTATTTTAAAACAGTGTCTCCAGACTATAAAAGCACTGTTTATCAAATGAAATATATTGCGCTTAACAATTCCACTATATGCATTTCAATGGAAAGAAATTTCACTGCAGCAAATAGACTCCTAAAATGCTTCTGAGGTACAAATATCCCATCCCCAGTTCTTTCAGAAACTGCAAACAAATAATTAGCCCTTCTGAACTCCCGAGACTGTAGCCTGTAGTTAATGTGATGTTACTAATGCATTTATAAACACCAGGCTCCAAAGCCAACACTGAGTTATTCCATCATAATTTAGCTCTCTCATTAACTTCACCACCATGACCAACATGCTGTCACTGGCAGAGTGTTTGACAGTTTACATTACCTGCAGACATGAGTTCATGTCAATTCAATTAAGGAAGATTAATTCCAGAACTGACAATGCATAAATATTTTTAAATTACACCTGGCCTTGTTGGCAGTGCTTACTCCAAGGCTGACTTCAGAAGAGAGAACATGTCTTTAGCCTCCTGGGCAGAAAGGGAAACTAGGAGGACAGTGGAAGAAAGAATTTATTATGAATTCAGTATTTCATCATACTGCCCGATCTTTTCTAATCCCCCCCCACCCTCCCCTCCCAATAATTAAACAAGCTTATCTCTCTGTCTGCTACAGAATGAAAGGAAACAGGAAAGATTTGATCCAAACAGCCACTGCCAGAAAATTGTCAGCAACATCTTTATGATGATCATTTGCTGACTGGTTTAGGTCTAATTTGTGTACATTATTGCTTTGGAAGGCATTCAGATACCATGGTGATAGACACCATATGAGAATGTAGATAGATAACATTTGACATTTATCTTCATGAATAAAGATCTGGGTAACTCCCCACTGATTGCACTTCTGATGAGTGAAGATAAATGTCACATCAGACTAAACCATTTCATATTGCAGTGAAACACTCTTACTCTTGGCTCTGGTGTTAAAAATACCTAGCTTCAGTGCAGACAAACACGCTTAACTAGGTAAGCGTCAAAGGGTGATAAAATGATTTGCTCACTGTCACTGAACAGGTCAGGAGCCAGAGGAGCCAGATTTATTAAATTCTGGTCTAAGGTTTAATCTACTAGAAAAAAAAAACACAACCTTTTCCTGAGATGTCAGTGTAACAAGTACACAGACATTGCCTGAAAAGAGCATTTTATAAAGCAAAAAATCCCTACCGCTATAGTCAAATCAGTGTCATACCCAAATAAATAACCTCTGTTGAGAACGAGTGCAGTGCCACGTGAGTATCACTGAAGTCCTGCTTTCAGAATCAGAGCCTCAGCTTTGTGCTAAATTATGCTGCACTGTGCAGATGCACCAGCTCCAGTGATACTGACACTGGCTGATGCTAAACTAAACAAGGCAGGTGTCCTTAGTGTAATAGGAGTGGGAATCTCTACTAAAACATAAAAGGGAAGTACAAGAGGGAGTATTCAGCCTCTGGGCTGAATGGGAAAGGCAGGGAGCGGTAACAAGCGCCTGCCATTTTTAAGCTGATGGCTCATCCCATGCATGGACTGTTTCTTCTGTCCTCTTGAGTGAGCTTGGCATTAGGGTTAAACACAACAAGAGAAGTCACAGAATCCAGAACCACTTGACATAAGCATTCAAGATTCTGATGCTTCAACGTGACTCTTCCTATTTTTCTGATCAGCAGCATTCAGGATGGACCCAATAAAAGGTGTAAGCACTTTCATGATGAACAGCAGGCAGATTTTATTATTAGGTGCCTCTGTTCCCTATGAAGTGTATAGGGCAAAGTAGATGACACAAAATCAAAGCCAAAGTAGTGAGCATGTGGAGCAGCCTACACATGACCAGCAGAGAAGCACTCAGGGCAGGTGTGTCTGCAATTCACCCTCTGCAGGGCTTCACTTTCTTCATAGACTTGAAGCTTCCCCTGTGGGTAAAGACTGACAGCAATGGTGATGCTTACCCCACTCAACACGCAACTTTAGCCCTCACGGACTGTTGTTCATTTTATCCAATTATTATTTTGTGAAATGGTGGTGCTGTCTTTGTTTTGTTTTTCTAAATCTTTTGCTTTAGCTACAAATCCTGGATTGTATTTGCAAGAGTATTAATTGTTTGCCACTGCTGTTATCACAAGGTATGCAAACAACACATTTTCATCAGCTGTCATCAGCTTATGGGGGAACTTCTAGTGCTGACTGGATTTATTTTTTCTTTTCAAACACTGATGATTTTTAGAATGTACCAGGAGAAACAAAATGTTTCAGAGGCTAAACCTTTTTCAAGTCACTTCAGGATTAAAAATCAAAGGATAAATGCCAAAAAAAACCCAAATAAAAAACCCAAAGAAAACAAAGAAATTCGTCTCAAATGCCACCAAGACAGCATCTAAGTCTTTCCACATATTCAACATCACACTCTCCAAAAAACCTAACGTGGGGCAAGGGGCAGGTGGGGGGAAAATAGTCCATGTGTGACTACAATAGTGGGGCTCTGTATAAACCAGAGATCCTTAGAGTGTCTGGAAAATATACTATACACACGCACATTACAGCTCTCACTGATCCCATCAAGCTTTGCTATAACATACTGCATCTGACCTGGTCACCACACACACCAAAGCCATTTTCACCAGACTCTGTTTTCCTGTCTGACAAAGGCACCCACCTGCGGGTTTCCTGCTTGTGGCGAACACAGACTTGGCCTTCTGAGCACCCAAATTCATTAATCTTAGCAAAGCGGAGCAGACTACAGCCGAATAGAATTTCTTTGGAGGGCCCTCATTAGAGCAAGATTTAATGCATTTGTACTCTAACTCCAGAAGTGCACTGAAGAAACCTGGACTTAATGGAATTTCATGAAAATAAATTTGTAAACGAGCACCTACATCAATAGATAGTGCCAAGTAAATAGAAATATGCAGCTATATTAGGGAAGAAAAACAGAATTAAAACCATTGTGATCCTGGGAACTGCTGTCGTTCTGTGGAAATGATGCTTCTATGTCCAATGGGAAAAGACAGTGTCAAAGTGCAGTGAAGCCATGCAGGACGGCGTTTCAGCTGCACGGACGTTATTAGCCCAGGGACGGACGCACAGTGCCGGAAAACAGGTGACACTTCCTGTGAGATCTTGTAGTTCAGCCACCTACTAAATAATTTCATATTCTTTCTTCTTATCTCCTGGTTTTACAGAACAATTACTTCACAAGCCGCACCAAATTATGTTGAATTTCAAATGTCTTTAAATAATCAATTTGTAAAATAATTTCTGCTGTTTTCTCCCATCTCAGCTTTGGAGGAGATGGGTTTCAGACTGAATAACATTTTTATGGTACTAATTGATTAAATATTTTAGCTTAATTTTTAACTGTGGGTGGTTTTGGTTTGGCTTGGGGTTTTTTTTCAGTCCTTTAAATTATTTTTTCTAGAGAACTTTTATTTTTATTTTTTTTTTAAAGCCAGGTTTTTCTCCACCAGTGGAGGGACAATAAGCTTGGGATCCAATGGAAAAACTGTTGAGAGTTTTTAGGGGGAAGTCAGAATAAATCTGCTTAAAAATCCGTATTAAAATAAATCTCATTTTCACGTGAGAAGACGTTTTCTATTCTCATTCTGTTTCCCTTTCCAACACAGCCATTTTTAGTCAGCTGACTGGCTTAGCTATGCTTTCTTTCCCTGGAATATTGCCTCCGCTGGAGGAGAGCCAGCATCATCACTTGATGTCTCAGGAGAGCGAGGGCGCTTACACTGTGATTTCTGTCAAAGATCAGCAAGGCAAAACCTGCATCTTTAGGCAGTTGAAAACCTGCTGTTCTGAGCTTTGAGGCAGAAGTCTTGACCCATACCAGATTTGTCCTATTGGTAAAACAGAATAGCTGAGAAGTCTCTTCTTTGATTTAAAATCGTCTTAAGAAGCTGTTTGGATTTTTTAAGGACTTCTGAGTTCCAAATCCTTTTGCATGCAATCTCCACTCATTCTGCTCCCTCCACTGCATAGTCTGGTTTTTCATACAGAAAATAAGTAATCAAAATTAAAATAAATAAATAACAAAGGCAGCATGAGTGCAGTAGCGGAAAACTCTGTCAAAGCCTTTGGATTTAAGCCAGTTCACAGACCTTGAACTTAGAGCTGAAATATGACTTTCCCAGCCTAGCTCTTTGGCTCATTTAGTAATTGTTCTGAAAGAACTGATTTTCAGAATAGCGTGATTTTTTATGAAGTGGAGACAATGAAAAAAAGTTCCTTTTTTCGAGAGTCCATTCAGTGAGATTATGAAATAAACCATGAGTAGCAACTGAAGAACACTGCAGTGGCTGTTAGCCTTGTGTCCAGCTATCAGTATTTCTTGATAGACTGTATTATTTTTTTAAAATTAGATTAGCCATAGAGACAAACGGCAGGTATAACAGCAAGAACAGAATGACTTACGGTATGTTGTTCCCCTCAGCAAATAATCTGCCCCATTAAGATGTTTGAATTGCAAGAACTAGCGTCCGCATTCTTCTTTAGCTTCTCTGTAGCCACGAAGGAGACAGAAGTCCACTGCACTTTCCTTCCTAGGGACAACAGCATCCTGATACTCATAAAGCAGCTAGAAGAGTAGCTACGTAAAGCAGCAGAATGGGCAAAACACAATAATAAAAAGGGCAATCAGAAATAAATAAAAATGTCCTTCCTCCCTTTGCATCCCATTTGTTTAACATGTAAGATCTTCAGGCACAGCGCTACCTTTTTATGTGTTTCTAACACGTATAGCACACACTTTCAGACACTACAGAAATAAATACTTCAGGAGCATCACAGTATAGCATGTGGCAGATGGTGCAGTAGCAGAACAAAGAAGGCACTGAAAGGCTAACACACTTCAGGTATCTTGTATTTTGGTTTAGGTCATGGAGGGGTGGTTTTGTTCTGACTCTCTTTGAAAAAGAATGTAATCTACATTACTACATGAGGAGCCTCTGCATCAGGCAACAGAAGACCTCCCTCTGAGATGTTTAGACCCCTCTATGTTTTCCCGAGTCAATCCAGTACGACCACAGGGAAATCTAAGTTCCCTAAAAGAGAGGCCATGAATGACATCCAACAGCATACTTCACTGCTAGCTTTAAAAGCAGCTATTTCAATTCTGTAAAGGCTTTATCCTAATATTGGGGTTTGGGGCCGATTTTTTCTTTCTTTCTTACTATTAACAAAAGGCTGTGGATAACCATTTGCATTTAACAGTTTCTAAAGTCTCAAAATATTAAGAAGTCCCTTAAATTAAGACTGTGTCTCACATTTTAAACCAGTTTCTCATCTGCATGAGCCATATCTAAATAGCACCTTCCAAACACAGATGATCTTTGCCATTTTTTAAAAAGCCCATTCTAGGCTACGTTAAGATAAAATTTGTGATGTTTTTGAAGAACAAAGAGAAAAATAAGTCTACTTTGTTCCTTGTACTTTTTAGTTCTGCATAATTTGCTTTTTAAACTGCATTTTGTGTGTTTCTAAACCATACCAGAGCAAGAGTCACACGTTAATAGCTGCATTAAAATATCACACTGATTAAATAATGCCAAAAGATCTGGCCTAAAATGAAATCTGCAGGAAATTGAAAGTTATATCTTACACTTCATCTTTAACTCAAACCACTGAAAAAAGGTTAAAATTACATAGATCCTTGTATCCGTGACATTCATCTGAGGGACTGAAGAGTGAGACTGAGAATGACAGGCTCTGCAAGTTGTGCTGTCACACAGTCACCCTAATATACCATCAGCCTGGACAGTCAACACAGAGGACAATCCAGGATGCTGTGAGCAACAGAAATGGGTTCAGCGGATGGCACTACTCCCACCAGGCGCTCCCCTTGGCTTTGGAGCATTCTGAACCCTACACTCAGCTACACCAGGCACAACAATATTCCTGATCACTTAGAAATATTTCAGGGCATTTATAGGGGTAAATATATCCATTCCACTGGACAATTCTATTCATTCTTCTACTCTCCTTATAGCTCCACTTAGTGCACACACTTCACTCTCTGTCTTGGAAATGGCACGGCTCCATCTTAGGAGCAGATGAAGTGATTTCAAATTAATTTAGAAATCTCTCCCAACTGAAGAACATTGCCCTATTCCATCTCTTCGATAATTTCTCAGTCTGATGTATTTCAATGTTGTTGAAAGGTACTTCCAAAAACTGCTAAGTTTCAGCTGTTCTTAAGAAGCAAAAATAGGTAGAAAACACAAGAAGATGGGTAGACCTAAGACCTGCTCTGTCTAGAACAGCCCCACAGAGATTCTGAAACTAGCTGGAGCTCTCTGAAACACCACCAAGTCATCCTTGGATGAAGTGAACTTGAGATTTGGAAAGCAGTGGTGACCAATGAGCTTGTGCCCAATGAATATCAAAAAGGTCTGATAATTATCCAGTCACACCACTACCAAGAGAGGTGCTCACTTATCAAAAGCATCTAAGTAACTTGGGTCCCTATACTAACAGTAAGATTGCTTAGACACTTCTGGCTAAGCAGATATGCAGAAAATAAACCAGTCATCCCAGTGGAAAGCTGATCCACTTTGCCGACTCATTTCATAGTCTGGTGACAAGAGGATTTAATAAACCACAATACAATGCCCTGAACTGTAAAAGCTTCATTAAGTGGAAGTGCTGCCCCTAACAGTTAATGGACCATGAAGAAATATCCAAAAGTTTATGGGTGATCTCGTCTTTCTCCTTCAGTGGAAGACAAATCACTGAGTCTTCACCTGCTTTTGCTCCTTTCCTTCTGTAGGAGTTCCTCACCCAGAAATTGAGATTAGAGACACATGGATAACATCAAGCAGCTGCAGTGGATCCAATGGACACATTTCTGTGGGGATGAACAAGAAGTCGTGGAGCTGAAATTAAGTGTATCCATAGCTCTTTTTACACTGGTGACCAGGGGAGGTTGATCGTTGCTGGACATGGTCAGCCCTGAACAGCGTTACCTCTAGCAAGGACAAGAATCGTGATGTGATGCTGCTGAGACCCACAAAACTCAGCACAACTGAGAAGCAGATAGTGCCATTCTGGACCAGAAATACATCTACCCTGAAAGCAGAGCGTTTGAACTTACCTTCACCAAAAATGAATTAAGAAGACTTGACCAGACCACCGATGCAAGAGAAGATTGGCAACCAAAGCTATTAACAGAATTGGCCTCAGGTTTTGTTTTTGGGTGGGGTTTTTTCCTTAAAATAGTAGAACCAAAATCTTCACCACTTCTCTACATGAGAAAGAGTTCTTCAGCAGAATGTTTTCTTCCCCAGGCAACTGAGAGGAAGTGAAATTGTGCTAGGCACACTCCACCTGCACTGAATGTGAGGGACAGCAGAACATGAACATAAACCTTCCCTGTGAAGGCAAAAAAAGCGGTCAGTCTGTGGAGCGACAGCACTGCACATCTGCCGTGTAAATGTCCTTGCAGACCATCACTTCAAAAAGAACGCAGTTGTGTCCAAATTATACTCAAGGTAGACATACTAAGCTAATGACCATGATACCACTAACTAATAATTAAAAAGATGAAATCTAAAATATTATCACTCTTACAGAAAATATGCAATGAATAATCAGTAGCAAACAAAAGCAGAAAGTCTATCTTGAAAGCAGAGATGTCAGAAGTTCAAAAGCAGAGAAGAAGAAAGGCCAATAAGAGCAAAGACCTATAACACAAGAAAGAAGAGAGGGCACAACTATAAGGAGTGAGAGTAAAGACCAACTGAAGACAGGATACATGTAATGTGTGAAAGAGGTTCATCCCTAAGAATCCAGACAGAGAGAAGAGCAGTCAGATTTTGCAATAGACAGCTATGGTCTGTGTTAACCATGACTCCATGCCATACAGCATAGGCACAGTTAAGCAGCTGCCCAGTCTCCCTCCCTCCTTTCCTCTTTCTTCTCTGCTTAGGCTATGGCTGAGGTTGCACCAGCAGGGCAATAACTTAGGAAGAAAAAGAGAGAGTCAAAAAGAAGCCTAGTTTAGTGGGATTCTGACCTTTTCCATGTGTGACTCCAGGTAAGGCTCCTTGATCCTCTGGCAAGTAGGCAGGAGTAATCTAATGGAGATGCAGGGTGATGGGATCAAACCAAACAGTGGAATTAGTAAAACTGGGATGTGAAAGTTAGGTGGTCTCCTCCTGGCTTCTTTACAGGTAGGCCAGGGTATAAACCTGCACAAAGATGACATGGCATTCTGCTGGGTAGGGAGGAATACACTGCATGCAATGCACACATGATGAGCAAAGAAAATACAAAAAATTCAAGAAAATATTTCTGAGAAATCTAACGTTTTAGCTTTTCAATTGCCTTCCCTCAAAAGGACACTTCAACAGAAGTGCTTTTTGCTTTCCTAATGTTCAAAGATTAGACAGTTTAAACAAACCTCATCTTTGGTAAAAACACCTTCCAGAAACCTGTGGGTAATCAACAAATTTTATGCAGATTAGTAATGAGAGTCAAACACCACAAGTGCTTCAATGGGTGAATAAGGCATAAGGAAAACTATCAGTGGAAGATAGTATCAGCTTATCTCAAAACAATATTACACATCTCCAGTCAGCAGACTGCTAAGCATAGGAGAGCTGCTTTTTCCTTTACCTAAAATTTTCCCCCCACATCAGTTTCACAAGACACTTCCATAATGCATTTTAAAAGCCCAGAAATACATTCCCATTACCAAGTTTTTAACATCCCCACAAGAAAGTTAGTTCAGAATGCAAAAAACCTGTCTGAACGTAGTTATAATACAAGGAAGAATTCCAGTTTACTGAACGAGTATCATTACTATTGCTGCTTCTCGATGCATTTTGTATTTCACTCTGACTCAAAAGTTTTTCACCCCAAATCTGTATAATTAAATGTATCATGGCAAACACACACACATTCATAAAGAATTTCCTATTTGTACTTGATCATGAAATCTTAGGGACTCTGTATAGCACTCCAGTAAATAGTAAAAGATGTTATTACTAAGTCTCGTTATATGGGTCATGAATAATATTAGAAAGGATTGCTGTGTCTCAAAATTGGACACAACAAACAAGGGAGCTACAGAAGAGGGATAACAAACACAATAGACCAAAAGAGAGAAACATACATCCAAGGCACTATGTCACTGCCCTACTTCATTTATAAAAGAGTTCGCTAGTAACGGGCATTCATTTAGTTTACGTTTTTTAATGGTATGACATTATTCTAGACATACATCTCCAGTCAAAAGAGAGTAGTGGCATATTAGCTTAATTTTGTTAGTTTTACATTCAATATGGTTCCAAAACTAGCTAAAAAGCAAAAATGTTTAGGAAGGATAGGAAACTCAAATAGGACACACACAGGGAAAATCTGTTTTAATCACATGATTTACCTCCCAAAAAGTGTAAAAGCACTATAAACAGGTCCATTTTCATCTTGACTCTCTGTAAATGTTTAATGTGAAAAAATGTGATAATTAATGTTTCTATACTCTTATGCTTAAGGAGTCATTACAATCAGCCTTTGTTTGCTACAGAGTTGGCAGCACAGACCTGCTGCATTTGAGAAGGGAATGTTTTAGGGTCATTTAACATTATATCACTCTTGGTGATCCAAGAGCTGCTATAATTCTGCCAAAGAGTATAGAGGGTTTCCCAGTCAAGTTTCATCCTGATTTTGATTACTGTTTATCTCTAGTCCATGTCTGAATAGTTGTAGTAAAATAGAGGAAGTTTTACTCCTGAATTTGAGGTCAGCTTGTAATGAACCATGGTTTCAATCACATGAACAGCTGCTTCTTTTATAAGCAAAAAGGGTTCACTTACAGTTCAGGGTAACACAGTAATAATTTAAGGAACAAGGAAGCTTCTATTCATTTCTTTATTTTCTTGTATGTTTTTGAAACATTTTGACATCTGAGTGCCTATAGTGGACTTGTCTGAGTAGAATGCAATATTGACACTATTCTGCTATGCAAGAAAATGAGCAAAGTGAATTTTAAACCAGAAATACAGTAGATCTGTCAATCATCATAGAAAAGCCTTTTTCATTGAGAACTTCATTTTTCATAGAAAGAAAAACTATTATTGAACTCCTAAAACTTTGTAACTCAAGTTAAAAGGGACATAGTAAATCAGGTATGCTCTCTGAAATCAAGACCACAAATATCCGGAAATGATAACAAACCAAAAGAGGAAAACATCCCAAAAACCAAGACATTACTAAACTCAGTGGGACACAAAATTTCTTAAAATCAACAAAGACTTCAACAGAAATAAAAGGGTTTTTTGGGGGTTTTCCCTCCCCCCATCTAAATAGAAGAAGATTAATGAGGATTTTTACATTAGTTCTCTTTTGCTCATTTGTCCAACTAAGATTTGTTGAAGTACTTGTAAGCTGAATGGTTTAAAGAGGTGAATTTAACAGCCTTTTGGCATTTGTCATCTCAAACATATTATGGCTTCCTATTTTTGCCAAAAGCCATATTGATGCTCTTTCGTTAATCACCCTATTTGCTTTTGGCAGTGCTTAAGTCACGGGACTGGAAGCCGAGAGACCTAGGCTGTATTCCTGGCACAGCCATTAACTTGTCATACGATCCTAGGTAAACCTTTGCAGGCCAGATATACTCATAGTGATTCTTAATCATCCAAGTAATCCCCAGGGCACCTCACTGGAGCTCATTCTCAAATAATTTCACATTTTAGCATTGATCTTTCTATATTAAGGGCTCTGCAGTTAGTCCCAGTACTTCTGTGAGCTTAGTTTTGCTATCTGTACATTTAGAGGATGCCCATCTCAGAAAGTCCTTTAAGATAAGACTGCCACCTTTTCACTTTATGTTCCAATAAAGGTCTTATGCCCTTTGGTGGATGCATTAGGGTCTTTCCCTTGAGCAGGAGATGAACTGATTTGTTGCTCAAGATCATGGGCTAAGCATGAAGCTGGAGGTTTCCACTTTACTTCCCAAAGAATAAATTAGTATCCCTGTTTCCCATTGCACATCCTTCCTTGGAGGTAGCGAGATGGTATTCCAGATACACAGTAAATGGAATAAAGTAGTAACTCAAAATTTAAGCCTAAAATTTAGACCGATTTCTGAACTCTTTCTTCATCTGTTTCTTCCTCCTTTGGTACTCTTGAATATTCAGCTGTTTCCAAGAAAGAGGGAGGGTACTTTTGATCATGAGCATAATGCAATTCAGGAATAAACGTGAATCCAGAAGTATCACAAAAGCAAAGAGCATTTTGTAATTATATTCCCCCATAAGATTAAGAGCTCTCACCCCAAATCAGTGCCACTCACTGGATCAAAGCAATCTGAGCTCTGCTGAAGATGCTGCATGGTCAGCACAGACCGGGCAAGGAAACATATCCACTGTCATTGCTGTGAGACTCTCAACACCTGCCTGTTTTCTTGTCACTCTAAGGCAGGATTTTTTTCCACTCCCTGGGCTCTGCCAGCGCCTAAGTCATCACCACTCTCATAACCTACCGTCAACACTGTCTTCTTGCCTTCAGTCTACTCACTCCAGATCATGCACAGGGATCCTCTGCATCCCAGGGGTGTTAGTGTCCCAGTGGCAACTGCAGCACTGATTACAAGAATCACCGGTTATAGCAAGGCCATTAACAAGGGGGCAAGGAATAGAAGCAGAATTGACACCAGGAGCATACCTGGCATTCAGATCCACTCCAGCGGTCACTGACGACAAGGACGAGGCTGCTGGCCATCAGCCAGTACCACCTGATGCTTCAGAAGTGCAAAACTGGGAATGCATCTGAGATGCTGAGAGTGACTGTGTAACAGTTAAGATCACCCAGAACACACCAGAGATCCCTACAGCGACACAGAAAACACACTGCGTGGCAGACACAGGATTAAGCTGTTGCCCCGACTCAGCTGTCCTGAAGGGAACGTTACCAATTCTCCTTCCCGACCTTTACAGAAGACTTTACCCTCTCTGCTCCTGCCACTATGGCTTCGATTAATTTTGGACTTCTCCAGGCTATTCCATAGCTGTGCAACTCTATTCAGATGACTTGTTCCTTATTTATAGCAACTGAAAAGGTGAAGAGAACCTGGCGCTCTTACTTTACCTGACTCATTTAATTACTCAGCCATACACATGCATTTTTCCAGTGTTATTTTACTGATACAGCGTCTTGATTTCCACCAGCCCTTTTAAACAAGATTTTACTGGCCAAAACCACTCACAACAGGCTCTCTCACTTACAGGCATTCATGTAAATGTATCCAATTGCTTTGCAATGCACTTTAATTTCTGCTTATTTCTTCTTTCTTTAGCATGTTGCTGTCATCAAGTACAAACGTTGCTATCGGTGATTTCACAGGTTACTAAAGCGTCACTAAAATTTAGTGGGGTTAGGGTTGGTTTCTTTGTAATGTATTTTAGCTTGATGACAGCAAGGCTAATCCAATTCCAAGTGTCTGAGAGCTTTATTTTACCTAATAGACAAAGCTATGGCAACTTCCAACTCACCTGAAGGAAGACTGTCACAAGGAATTCTAAAACCCAAACCCAATTCTAAATGGGCCAATGTCCTGAATTTAGAGTTAAATGGTTTCTTTACCTCTAGGGAAGTACTCAGCTGCTCACAGGAGAACCAGCTGATGGAAACAGAATCCCAGGAGCAAAGGAATGAGAGCATTAAACACATGAAATCGTACATGACTGTCAGGCTGTACCTTTGGTCCTATCCTTTGGCTGAGCTCTTACTTGTCTGATAACTCAAACAGGCTCTTGGCTCCTTTCTGAAATGGCTGAGGTCGGGATGAACTAATTCAGCATTTTATGTGACCTAATTCAGAAAATATGCAGCTATTCCACTACCGCATACACTGTTTTGCAAAGTTATTTTATTCATGTCTATGTATCTCTATGGTTTTGGAACACTTGGAAACTTCCATTTCTGAAACCTGATGCTCTCCACATGTCCTCCCTCCTCCCTAACATGTGCTGCATTTCACCTCTTTACCAGATGAAAAATAACTGTTCAGCACTAACCTCAGATTCCTTGTTGGATTGGCCATTTTTAAAATGCCACAGAAGAACGGCAGGACACCCTTCCTACCATACATTCAATAGCACAACACACTACAAAGAATCAGTAGCAATCTCTCCAGGTCTCCTATGCTAGCAACAATTCTTGCCAATTCTTGGAACACTCCCTGGTGGCCACTGGATTAATGCAAGTTCTGTATTTTAAGCCTTTTTTTATTCCTTTGTTTTCACTGGAGAAAAAGCCTTATGGAATCATAATATTTCTAACTCGCACCGTTGCTTCTTCACATGCCCACTTAGAATTGTTTCTGTTATCCTTCTTCCTAGAAGAATAACAATTCTTCTTCCTCTCATTTTTATATTTTTGATGCTAAAGTAAGGATGACTTCCTGAAGCAGAAGCATGACCAGCAAAGCAACGCTGCTCGTAATGCTCCCTCGTGTTTGCACTGTTCATTACGAATTTTCTTTCCATTTTTGATATTAGATGTCTTGGTAAGGCAGACACTCTACCTCACAGACCTTTATGCGTCCTTTTATGTAAAATTTAGCTCTGGGATTCTTATTTAGAACTTAAGCAGTATTTGCTTGCATACATTTGCCGTGCTCAAACTACAAGGCCACATACTAATAATCTTTAAGTACAAATAATGAATTATGTTACAGAAGTTTTTAACCTCTTACTTTACCTACCAAAACAGATTATGAATTAGAGATATTTTACTTTGTTAGCCTTGAACACACAGAAGCATTTAGTACTGTCTCAAGAAAGAACAGATCCTTTTTCTGAAGCTGAAACATTCTCAAAATGCTTTCTAGTTATTGGAAGTCACTAACTGTTTCGGAAAAAGGAACGTTCTGGAAAAAAACAAACAGACCCCCCACACCTTTCTGAGCAAGTTCTCTGCTTTTCTTGAAGCCTATGGAATACAAAATTCCCACTTTCACCTCACATACAGCAATGAAGAGACTATTTATATAAAAAATAGAATCTTATGGATTATAGAGATGTTTTAAATGCTAATTTTACAGTTGTGCATCATCTTATTTGTACACAAAGAGATCTCCAAAATGTATATTATGATGTTACATATATGTTAGAGATTTAACTTTTAAGACTGTGTAAGAATTGTGTACACTTGACACCGGAATATATGCTATCCTACAGACAACGGTGTTTTTCTGAAATACCCCACACAAAATTTTGTCCCATACTATGCAGAGCTCCCCAGACTTGATTAAAAGAGCTCTTGAATTTTTTTCCTAGAAGATCTCTGCCTTCTCTAGTAGCATAACATGGATAAGAACCAAATACCAGTTCCCAGGTAAGTACCTACATGAAATGAGTCCATTTTTTCCATGAAGAAAGCCTGATCTAGAACTCTGCCTACAGGTCCAGACTAGAACCTTGTGAGGGAGACAAAGGAGGAGATGGAAGAGAGGAAAGCTGCTCTGAGCCTGCTGGGCCTTTCCAACTCTGGCCAAGTAGAGTTCCTTGAGTGCAACTCTGGTTTCGCAGCAAACACATGTGATGGGGGAAACAAAACCAACAGTAAGAAATTAACAGGAAATTACCAAGCTCAGAAATGATTTTCTGATTTAAGTTTAGAGAGCTTCTTTAAGTGTATTCATCTACTCTGAACTTCAAATTAACTCTTCAGTTTTGCTTAAAAGAGCCCTTATTTCGAAGGAGGCATTTAAAAGTTTGCAGCCTATACAGAAGAAATTTCAAAATTAAGCTTTTCTTTGATTATACAGCAAATTGTATATAAATACGTATGCCAAGTTTTTCAGCTTCTGTTAGCTGGAGACCGATACACACAAATTATCAGAGCAGCAGAACTACAATAATTGTCCCTGGTTAAATATCTCTTTAGGAAGTTAGATCAACAAGCAGTAACAGAACATGAATTAAATTTAGAATGTGAAGGAAAACAAAAACGGTAGTGCTAATGGTACACATTGCACCAGCCGAGGTATGGAACAAAAAGCTTGCAGCCAAAAAAAGACAGCAGATAAGGATCAGACCTACAGAGAGGAGGTAAGCTGCTGACTGCCAACAAACATGTATTTATTTAGTGGAAGTTATTAGCCACTCTACATTAGCAAGCTCTGCAAAGCTGGTCAACCCCTAAAGAAGTCATTCATAAACAATTATAACCCAAACAAGAGGGAAGTAAGCACTAACTGTTATCAGAACAGGCCTACTTAGTAGTGTGAAACAGAGTAGCCTCTATTTTTAAGATCTCTAAATGAAAATTGCACCTCTGGCAAAAGCACCCTAGGTGCCAGACTCCTTGAGAGACTTGATAAGATTTAGGCACTTGTATTTCTTAAGCCTTTGAAAGCCTCCTTCGCAATTTGGTTAACAAGCCATTCTGTCACATCTCCAGCAGTAACACAAACCTTTCTACTTCTGTGTTCTCATCAGGAAATAAATTCAAGATAAAAGGTGAAGCTAGTGGGTGTCACAGGCCCCGACCCTCTAGGAATTCTGAAAAGAAATTCATCACATTTTATGTTTTGCTGCTTCATTATAAGTATGCTACCTGTACTTCAGGACATCACTGCTTTTAGGCAGCAAAACCATGCCCTCTAAGATGTTCAGCTCACATATAGCAGTCAACTTCTAATGATATTTTGAAAAGGAGAAATACAGAAAACATGTCCTAGATGAGATCTACCTATTAAGTACATGTGACATTTTAATTAATAAAAGAACTGTTTATTCCTCAAAGTCAATTATAAACAGCATATTACAAGCAGACAAAAAAGTCTCCTTGTGATTCAAAGCACAGCATGGTGTCTTGGTTTTATTTCCACTTTGAATCAGTCTGCTTTTTTGAGCAAGGTTAAATCTTCACCTGTTTGTAATGATTCCTGCTAATACAGCTCCTCTGACAAAGAAAAACACCTCTGCAAGTAGTTACTAATCATGGTTCACTACTTAACAGAACTCATTTTAGAGTTATAAAAACCAGTGAACCTACCACTTTAACAGGTGGCATCACTTTGTTTCATTGAGATGTTTGTAATAGCAAGTCATTAGCTAAAACCATATCCATCACATTAACCCAAACCAGTATTAAGACTCATCACTCATTCTTTTTTAGCTACTAAGCTTACTGCTGTCTTTAGTTCTACTTTCATTACCATTTGCTTTTCATATTAATAGTACTTTGGTTTAGCATTCCTCCGAAGGTCTGTTTCTGCTAAGATAGTGCTGAGGTAGATATCTGTTATTTTGAGGTCGGAATTTACAATCAGGGATAAAGAATCATGCAAGGGGACAAAGCAAGTAAGCCTGAAGAAAACAGAATGCAAACTGACAAGTTAAAAAAGAGGAATACTGTTGGTGGGTTAGCAATATGAAGTGAGAGAAGGCTATTTCAAGTAACTAGAATAAAAGACACAAGAGAAATTTCAGGTTCCAAAATAGTGCAAAGGGATACAACATTATACTGTGAACTCTGATGCTGGAATTCAGACAGCGTCACTGTATTCTGCTCTCAAAGCACGAAACGCACACTAAGATATCAAGCAGCAGGCACACGTATCTGACAGAGCAGGGATAGTTTTGGAAACTAACCTTAGCACATCAAACGATACGTAGACACAGAATACAATCACAAAGGGAAAACAGCAAAGCTAAAATGGAAAGGTGAAAAGGAAACTTAAATAATGTGCTATGTGTGTAATAAGACAGTGTCAAGCACGGCATTTCCTTACCATGCCAAATACAGATTCCTCAGGATTTTAAAGAAATTAACAGCAAACACACACTCACATACAAACATGAGAATGTTTTCATCACAAAGGTGGAGACTTAAAGAAATAGGCATTAAAGACTCAAACTTAATGCAGTGAGTGAAAAAATAACTATTGTACACTGGGTTTGCTTTCTTTGCTTTATAACATTCGATGTTTCCATCTGCTTGCAACAAGCTAATCCAGCTTCCATTTGTGTTAAACCAAGGAAACAGCAGCTCACTGAATCTCCAAGTTGAAATCCACAGGAGAGTGAGCAGGAGTTACAGCAGCCTAGATTCTGGTACCCTCAGTCACACTGATGAATGCTACTAAGTCCAATCTAAAAACAGGCAAACAAACAAGACACACACAACAAAATTTCCAAGTATTACAGAGGTTACCTTTCTTACTGGACCAATGTGAACGTGCAGCCCACTCTTGGCTCAGTATAAACATTTTTCAGTCAGATGATGTTTCATTTATATGCCTGCACTAAAGAGGAATTTCCTTTACACAGATAAGACTGCAGCATGCCCAGGTACGTGTGTGCCTGTGCACAATGGAATGTGGCTCGATCATGGAAATCCCATTAGACTGTAAAGGTTTATGAATGAAATCCAGAATGCCATCAATGATGAGCCATTTTATAGACTGGGAAATAACAACAAGACTTAAAAAAAAAGGTCAATCTGTAGCCAGAGACACACTAATGTAAACCAGACCACTTCTTGAGTTGCACCTTTGGTAGAACCTTTCTACAACGTTCTCTTGATAGAACCATTCTCCACAAACCACGCTCAGGGATCTGCACTGCTGCTTAGAAAATCAAATCAGCTGTAGATATAGCAGCAACTGCCACTATGCCATTATGCAGCTATTACAGTTTAAAAAAAAAAAAGTATAACAGAAGTACTGGTAGTGCCATACTTTGCCCTCTCAACTTGTCTGCTCCCCTAAAACTGAGCGGAAGATGACAGTTTTCTGTGGATACGCTCAGGGTATCCAGACCCAGCTTCCTGCCAACATATTTCAGTAACTATTGTGTAAATTCAAGCACTGTCCCGTCACCCTGATCTGTTTTAGAAATACAAAATTACTAAACCAGGACCCAGCTACAACTTTCTTTAGGGTTGTCAAGTTACATAAGGAGGAACAGAAACACTTGTGTAACTAAATACTAGCTGAAATAAATGGCAAGCTGCTTTGTTTAAACAGGTCAAATCCCATGGTCAGCATTCATAAAAATTAAAAGTGAAGTTAATGGGATCCCTCCCTGGACAATTATGGCAAATTGGCTCCTGTGATAATGAAAATAAATTAATTCTGTAATTTCAAAGATTTAAGCAGATAAGAACCACCAGGATACGTTTTTATATTTCCATCTTAATATACAGCTGATTGCATTCTGTTTAGAGGATGACTGTCTCATCAAGGCGCTTTCTCAAAGTTACAGCAAAACATGACAACGTTCACCCATTTCAGCCGCTAGTCATGCTACTTTATTCCACATTATTTACTGGATCGCAATGATGATATCCTTCTTTAGACCCCAAACCTTGAAAAAACACCGCAGACTGTTAAAATACTTACAGTAAAAGCATCCATCTAATCTTTCTACTCGAGCAAAACAGTATGCTCTATCAGGAATGAAAAACTAGTTTCACTGAGGCTCACTTGACATAGGAATGAACCCACTGAGTATGGAAGGTAAAGACAAAGGGTGTTAAAATAGGAGTGAAATGTTGCAAGGAGCGTTTCCCCTTAATGAATTACTGGGAGATTTGTAGCAGGCCAGCCAGGGTAAGTCTTTCAGCATGTGTATCCAGAAGTGTCATGGACTTGCTGCACTATATCGTTGCTGCCCTTTCCATGAACTGGGCAGTTTCCTTTCACCAGTTTATTTTCACTTCTATTCTGGCAGCTGTCTACAGCAGTAGGCATTTATCTTAAATAATTTGCTACTTGTTGAAGAATTCACTGGAGGGGGGTAGGAAGAAGGAAATAGTCGTTTTTGGTGCACCATGTCATAACTGATTAAAAAGAAAATTCAATAAAGATAAAACAGATATTCCACAGATTTTTTCCCCCACTTCAGAGGAGATCTTATACATATAGGTACCTTCCCCCTCCCCCAAGCAAAACACCACCAGAACTTGCTGAATTTAACTTCCCAATTATTGTAAGTAGGAAAATTTGTGGAAGCTGTTTGTTTTTACTTAAATCCTCCCAAAAGCTCAGTGATGACTGCAGTAAGAAATACACCTACTAATAAAAAACTGAGGGTTAGGGCTTTTTCCTTCTTTTTCATGCTGCTAACCTCTTGCAACAATGAGGCAGAGACTTAGATGCAAACTACCTGTTTCTGTGTTCAGCAAGTCACCTCAAGAGCAGGGTTTCTGGAACAAAAACACAGGACAGTGGAAATTCATAAGGTAAGAGCAGCATTTCATGGAGATTTTTGCTGAAATGCAATTTACGTTACCTTAATTTCTGTGCCATGAGCAAAAAGATCATTTGCCCAGTTTGTAAAGTACTGTGGAAGAAAGAAAAAGCGTCCATGTCAAGTGCTATTGGCAATACAAAGGGCTGTTCCAAGCAGGAAAAAAATGAAAAGAAAGTAAACATTTCCATTCTCCTTACTGGCTACAGTCATGGGAGACTGGCAAAGCGCATTGCAAATTAGACCTTACAAAGTGTTTGGTGATTTTTATTAAATAGGAGCAAAAGCGAAATGGGAAAAAGTGAAAGTAAAATTACATTCTTGTGTTGCACATATGAAACCCAGGGGAGCAACTGGTATTCCAAGCACTGGTTGTTACAAATGATCTGATGAAAGACTGGTAGCTGTTAAACTTTAATGCTTTTCTAGGCTTTATACAGATTCTGTGAAGTCAGAAGTTCACTGCAGCAGGTGAAAAACTGGGCAAGCCTCCCTAGCCCTCATTTTCTCTCATTTGAATGCAACAGTTTACACTGCAAGTTTGCATACTGCAGCCCCACAATAAAGTAAGCAAAACTGTAATTTGCTATTTAGAGTAGCTCATCTTTCCAGACTGAGCTAGCACTAAAACTAACCATTTTGGAGCTGCAGAGCCTAAAAAAAAATAATCCGTTGCTTACCTAACACATTCATTACATTCACAAAATGCATACTGTTCCTGCTCCACTATCTCAGAAAAGTTTCAAAAGCAGAATAACAACAGACAATGTTGGAAAACAAAGTATATTCTTTTCACCGTAAAGCCTGAGTAATAACTGGCATTCTCCAAATGGAGATTGACAATGCTGAACCAGATGTTCTCCATTTCACAAGTGTCTATGTCTCAAAAATACCCAAGACAGACATTCTTTGGAAAATCTTACCTCCAGAGTTCACATTTGAGCTTAAACAAAACAAAAATAAAATGAAGCAACACCATCATCTCCTTCCACAACCTCCACAAGCACGCGACATCCTCACTCTGTGTATGTCAGTATAAACTGTTAAACAAAATGAGTTTAAAGAGTTATATGTGCACATGATTCTGTGAAGTCTGTTAGAGAGGAGTTATAGTCAGAATCCCAACTGTAATGCCCCGATTCACCTAACATTTCAGCAAGAAATTAACTTCAGCTATGCGAGTCGGTCTCCTTGAAGTTGCCCAATACTGAACCAACACCTTTGACTCCGTTAAAACCAAAACCAGACAGATTTGATCCAGTTCTATTCTGTTAGGAGGTGGTTGAAATCTTCAGGAGAATATGAATTTCCATGAGGACTGAATTTCAAAGAGCAGACATAAGAATTGCTAACCTTGAAATAGTTCCCTTGGAATCTTATGGCATGTGGGTGCCATTTCATCTGTGCCCAGTTTTTCAATGCAACCTTAAACACATTGGACCTAAATCTCTTTACTCAGTATTTTTAGGAAAGCACCAGCAAGAGTGCCATCTGTATTTCCCCCTGTATAGAGGCTTACCAAACTATTCAATTTTTAAATTAAAATTTAAATTAAAACCTAGCAAGGTGGTTAATTTGCACGTGTGGTGGAAGGGTCTCAGATCTGCTACAGCTACGTTTACCTAGAAAGAGAATCTAAAAGGAAGTTAACATCTAGCGAGTTTCAGTGCAATTGTACCACTGCTCCCTCAGAGTAACTTTGCTCCATCAATACAGTCAGAGGATAATGCCCAGCACTCCAATGCTTAAGAACAAGGACTTAAGGTGTGGCTGGGGAAATCATTATGTCACACTTGTATAAGATCAGCTTGGAGGCTAGAATGAGAAGCCAGTGGATGTGGAAAGAAAACCCTAAAAAGGTTTCATCAGACTTCAGCAAAAGAGTTCATGTCTGCACACTGATTACTTCTTCCCTGAGTAGACACAAGCCACAGGTGCTGTCTGTCCAAAACCTGTGACAGAAGTCTCTGTGGGATCAACTCGAAATCATATCTTGTCGAAATACATTGATGTTGTTCACAAACAAGTAATTTTTGTATTGAGTTTTCTTTAAAAAACAACCAACCAACAATGGCCAAAATCCTTTAAGGCATAAGCAACATAGTTTCTTTTCCCTGACAAAACAGGTCTAAACACCACAGACTAGAGTCCCAAACTTAGCAGAAAACTCTTGCATCGACTTCTCTGCCCTTTCATCATCTTTTATAAAATGGTGGAGTGTCCCCATCACTCTGTGGAGCTGCTCTGAAAACAAAATGTCTTAACTGAGATCTCTGAAGCCTAAGCACTCCAGAAGGCACCCTTGAGAAAACTCTGTATATATCACAAATAAAAAGGACGGCTTGAATCTCAAATTATAAACCACAGTGTGCTCAAATTAAATGGAAGAGGCACCCAACTGAAATTGCATGCAGCTACAAAAGGAGCCAGTATGTCCAAAATACGTGTTAAATCATAGCCACAGTTAGGCCAAACATTTCTAGATTTCTTCCCCTTCATGTTTTGCTTCCTGTATTGGTTGCTGATAAAAAACATTTTGCCGCTACTTAGCTGGGCAGAGAAAGAGGCAGAACCAAAACCCAGAAAGCTGTTACATGGTTTACTTACTTAAAAAAACATGTTTTCATTGTAATCTGAACAAGGCTCAGTAACTACATTCTGGGAATTAAAGATTCAAACTCAGTGTTCTTAATTTCTATTTTTCCATAGAGCCAAGCCTTTCAGAGATGCTGCATGGTCTAGTGATGGTCAGGGGAGAAGACTGGGAGCCTTTAGGATATTGGGTCCTGGTCCAAATTCACAGCACTGACTCATAGTCTGGGACAAGTCACTTGACCTCCTATGCCTCAAACAGCCCAGCTGGAAAATATGGAAAGAAAAGCAGCAACCCTGAATGAGAAACAGTTCTTATGACTAAGATCAGCTCCTGGATAAATCAAACATCAGATAAAATGTGTTTTCCATATGGAAGCTGCTTTCTTAAAGTGGAATAAAATGTAAATGCCTGTCAATTATAATGATCTGAGAAGCAAGTGGTGAGAAAAGCAGTTCTGTGACAGATCAACAGGAAAGGCTCAGATAGGAATGAAGGACAGTTTTTGAGGCGCAGAGAAATGAGAGACGGAAGGTAGTCAGGCATCTGGCAGCAACAAAGGTGAAACCATGATTTGAGAAGGTCAGAGAAAACAATGTGTCTGAGTCAGAAAAGGTCACTTATTCAATATTCCAGCTGTAAGATGAAAGAATGCAAGTGAGATTTTTCAGAGCAGAGATCACAGATGCAAGAACATCTAAAAGGTTGACTGTTGTTATTTGAAAGTGCCACTGACAGATATGATGAATCCACCCCTCTCTAAGCCAAACAATTTCTCATCAGCTCTTGAGTTTACCTTTTCCCTCTCCTCTCTTGCACTTCTCTAGGCGGCCATCCCTGTTTCCCTGAGCTTCCATCCTGCCCAAGAATCCAGTCTTTTTACTACATTTCAGCAGACCAATCCTAACTTTAATAATACTGCACTGCTCTAAATATTGGACCATCTGAATATTTGTGATCTTCTGCAATTCTGCTAAAACTCTCACATCACAGAATTACCAGTACAAGATGAGATATTCCCTAGGAAACAGCACAGCAAGGTCTTAGACTTGCACATTTTCCAGCAGATCCAAATGCTGTTCATCCAAAAATGACCATGGATCTCTTTCTGCTACTCTGCTGCCATAAGGACATCACTATGGAAGCCCGAGATAGAAAGCTCTATGCTTGCTTTCCATACGGAAGATGAGTCTTGAGCTCAGACACTTCACCATCTACAGATTGCACAGTGAACTCTTTAAAGAAAAAAATATTTCCTTGGACTAACTTTACAGAGCCAAAACAAATTATGAAAGTGTTGTATGAACAGCACTATCCAAGTTGGAAATGTACCATCAGGAAGTCCACTAATATAACTGACTAAAGAAGCAGCTCCTGTAGAGACTGGCAAAGCTTGTCCAAAACATTAAAAAGCAAACATATGCACAACTTGAGTTTAAAGAACTGGCCGTAGCAGAAAACTGCAGCAGCCGATGCCCTGACAAGGCACTGGCATTGTCATTACAGTGAAATAGTTAATCCTCTGGAGTTTTTTGCTGGGGTGGGATAACCTCTTAGGGCACAGGATGAGCCAGCAGCAGTTATGGCATACCAAGGTACGGACATACAAACCAGCCAGGAGTGCCATTTTATAGTGTGGCCTCGGCAGGTCCAGAGGGTCCAGAAAGGCAGCCTGGCAGTTTCCTACAACAGCACAACTTCCAAAATACTGTGGTGAAAACTATCAATAGCACAGAGTCTTTTGTGGGCTGTGAAGCCTGTACTGACAGTTCCTCACTCTCAAAAAAAAAAAGCTTTTAACAGTTATAGCAAAAGCAATTTAAAGGAGGTAGTGCTGAAGGCCTAGGCAATATACAGTCTTGCAGTCAGCAAATAATACAAAGAACTAGACCTGCTAACCACAACTTGGTCAGGGGCCTGATCTGATGAGGAGGTGGATACGAAACACAGAATGATGTTAATTTGTGGTTAGCCTGCTGCCAGTGACTCTCCTTTGACAGCAAAATGGGAATTGTTCTGCAAGTTCAAAGCAAAGCTCTCTCTTGACAGCATCCTTAGCAGAATGTCAAAGAAAACACTTTGAGAATCCCAATGCAGACAAAAACCAAGACAAACTTCTTGTTGGAATTCTCATTTGTTCTCTTTCTATTGTTTTCATCATCTGTTTCTCTGCCATTCACAAGCTGCTATGTATTTAAACACCCCTGTTAGGGCAGCTAAGAGACACAAACACTGAAGTGAGTCACTAGAAGAAACATCTCACTGCTCCTGGGGACCAAGAGCAAAACAGAAACTACTGCAGCTACCGTCTTCTTGCCCAAACCAGCACAAGGCTTGATCACTTTGACTTAGAGTTGGGGTTGCAATTGGGGTTCCCCTTCTGGGAACACACCAATACTACTAAATTCTTTTCAGAATTCTGAGCATCAGGTTCTTAAACCTTTTGGTGTGCTTTCTGCTAACACAGTAAATACACGCACTAGTGCACAAGCCCTTTTCTTTGTGAACTCTAGTGTCATTCTCTCTCAATTGTTCAGTTCTCATTTTAAGTGATTTCTGTTTAAATTCCTTGTCAGCACCCAGAAGACTTGTGAGTCTAGTAATTAGCCAAAGTAATGACACATTTATGAAGTAAAAGAAGTTCAAAGCCTCTGCTGCATTGTATGGATAAGATCAGGAAACACTGAATTAGTCATGGTTCAACCACTTTGGGAAAAATGTACAAATTTTCCACCATTGTAATCCAAAAAGATTTAAAATGTTTTTATGGGAAATCTAAACAGAATGAAAAACTATTAAGGTGATTTCAGAAACAATCTTATTTACCTTGCAAGCAGAGCCAAAAGGCAAAAACACAACTGAAAATTTTCTTCCCCAGATATATGCAAATGGATCAGTAAGAGGTTAACACCAGAAATCAACTTTTTGTTTCAGGTTTTCCACTCAACATTTGAAGTCTCAAGAAGCTTGGGAATAACTCACACCATTTTAGGTGCTTAAATGGACAAAAATCAGAACTTCAGCATTCTCGAAGCAGGCAATGTGCTTTCTTTCTATGCTGACACACTGTCAGTACATCAACATAAGTAACACAAATAAAAGTATTTTTACAATTACAATAAACAACAAATGTAGCAAATTTGTCATATTTGTTAAATAATTTGTTATAACAAACAACTTAAAATAAATAATTAGAAAAGCCTATTAATTCAAGCTTTCAAAGCAATACAATACCTATGCCTGTCTTTCTCTCATCCAAGAATTATCTCCATTCACCAAGCAATCTGATCACTCCAATTAACAGCAGTCTGAACACAAAAAAATCGATTGTATTTATCACTAATATTCATCTATTTCAGTCAAAACGACATGTGAGATTAATACAGTCTAATTTATGAAATCGTACTAGATGAGTTTGACCTTTTTTACAAAGCTTCAGTAATGAATCTCAGTGTCTGTAATTTTTTGTTATTTGTACCTACACAGAACTGAGAGGACCTGTAGGAAGAAACATCTAACAAAAAAGTGAGTCGCACTTGTTCTTTTAATCAAAACTTCAATTGTATCATTATAACTCTAAAATACATGAAATGCAGTCTCTAGCAATTACTCTATGTTTAGGAGAACTGATGATAAAAACAGGAGACCTATTTAGAAGTTTTCACCTTTTAGGACTACCCACAATTCATTAGACCCTGAATATCTATTTATGTAAGAGATAAGAATAGAAATGCTGCTCTTTTATTGTCTCACTAAAGTCGATAAAAACAGACAATAAAATGAAAAGTACTTTACTGCACGAACATTATTAGTGCTACAGCCTGGTTTCAGCAGAACTCATCTTCCCAAATGGAAGAAGAAAATGACGTTTAAAACCACTGGTCATGTTCAGAATAGGAGAAAAATCACCTTCCTAGCTCTTCATCTGCTATATGAGTCCCAACTGGAAACAACGAAAGGCCACCTCAGCACTCATTATCTCTATCTTCAGTTAGAAATTAACACAGGAGAGACACACAGCAGAACTGCCCAAAAAAACGAGCATTTGAAGCTATCAGACAAGACATGCAAGGCACTCTTTCTTACAATGTGCATTTTTCCATTTAGCAGACACAAGAAAGGAGGAGGAGATAGGGCAGTGATGCTAGTAACAACCACAACTCGCATCACAAGCTCGACCACAATCTCAACTGCAACTGTGAGCTTAGCAGCACAGATTCTGAACTGCTGCAGATGTCCAACAAATCTGATGTTTCCTCATTCTCCTCTCTTTGTCCTTGACAAAGCAAACGATTGCCAATTTCTTCCCTACCTTTGTATCTGTTCTTTGCTGAGTAATGCGAGAATAGCACTGGCTTATTTCAAAGCATTAAATGACTCCTGCAAAGAGCACATGCCTCATACAGAGACCCAATATAGCAATTTTAACAAAAATCTATAAATATGTTTTCCTTAAATGAAAAATTCCAAGAGTGTTGCCTTTATATAATAAGACCCCAAGACAAGCTCCCAACTCCTACATGACGTAAAGTTCAAAAATTCAAACTTTTTCTAATGTAAAAATCAGAAAATATATGTGATACTGAAAACTACATTTTAGATAATGTCAAGTTCGGTTTGTTTCAGGTTTTTTTTTTTAAACAGCTGTAGCAGTTCTGGGGAGCCCTGAATTACAATTTATGAACAGTCAGGGACAACAGCCTTAAATCAGTTGTTTTTTTTTCTGATTCAAAATTTAAGTCTGAAAAAGAAATGGTGCTTCTTCCTGATAGACAGAGTCTCCAGACATACTAAGAGGAAAGAGAGAGTAGGCACAGGAATTCCTTTTCACAGAAAAGAAGCTGAATTTATGACAGGCTCTTCAGTTTCTGGTAAGTTTCCACATTTTAAAAGCAGTTTTGCACAAACTGTTTTTGCCCGCACATTTTTATTGTCTAAGAAGTAGGTGAAAACTGCATTGACTGATTTTTCATTCCTAACAGTCTTATACTTCACGTATGCTTGTAAAATCAGCTCAATCAAGACTGTATCATGAGATGACATGGATTCAAACTTTAAACAAATACATAAAGCCATGACCCATTTGTTTTGATATTCTGCAATGTCCCAGACGGGAGAAAAGCCATCACTGAAACCATGAGACATACAAGACTTCACAATTTATTAAGAAGATTAGCTGGGTTTAGTTTGTGCAGTAATGATTAGTCACTGAATATGTGTTGGTTTGAAAGCCTAAAAGGTCAGGGATCAAGGAATGATTTGGCTTAATTGTGTTTAGGTTTTTTCTGTCTTTTAAATAGTTAAAAGTTTCTTTAAGTCAAGCAGAACTTCGCAAATGCAGAACTCCAAGTATATTCCACACAGAACAACAAATGCACCTTAAATATTGCATGTTTTTTCACTTTTCGATTATATTTGTAGAACTGCCTGCTGTGAAATGACAAAGTTCATGGTTCATCTGAACTTTTGAACTCAAGTGAGTATTTGACACAGCAAAACAATCTAAATGAACCTAACACAAAGTTTTCATAGTTTAAACCTAGCTTTCAGGCCTTTGTCTGGGGCAATTGGGTAGGAAAGTTCTTTATTGATGTTGTAAAAACTACCAGTTTAATAACAGGCAGAGAGAGTGGAGAGATCAGTGGAAAGAGCACCTTAGCATTTCTGAAATAGTGCTGGTTTGGTAGTTCATTGAACTTTACCTGACCCCATTACGAAGGCTTCCCCAGGACAAGTTGTAGCTGCATTTGTGACAAGACTGAAGCTTCCTATCTTATTTCAAATAGGCTCCAGGGCTGGGAGTTCACAGATAAAGTTAGTTAAAAAAAAATACTCTGCACACATGAATTCACTTGGCTCCATGCACTGCTATTTCATTTTTATGTTCAGGCTGGATTCTCTTTGTTATGGAGAAGGTGAAATCTTTCTTTCCAAAAGGAAAAAGTTTGTCACCTGCATTCCTGACATATACCAGAAAGAGTCCTTAAAAAAAAAAAGGGAAAACACAGAGCATTTAAGATTCTTATGCTGATGCTCCCCACAGACCCTAAATCTCGGCCCGCTTGCACATGACTGCTGTGATCCTTTCCTACTTAACATCACTAAAAATTCTACAACAGTCTCAATTCATGCTTTATCAACTTCAGACCTATCAACCAACAAAACTTGGAAAACATTTTGAGACTTTTAAAATTACTTCAGACCTTGCAAGATGTCCTGTCCTTCAAGGTCACAATCAGTTTTATAACTCAGCGCTTATGAATGACAAAGATTTCTGACCACATTAGAAGTGCGGACTGCATACTGCGTCAGGTTCAAACGAGCCTTACAATATCAACAGATGAGTGATAAGACCCTACAACTGCTCGGTTCCCTGTAAATTCCTTGGGAAAACAATCATGCCGCACAAGAACCTGTATTTCCCCAGCCTGTAAGTCTGGTCACTCACTACTTCCATTCAAACGAGTGAAAAAAAGCATCCCAGGGATTATGTACAGAGAGCAGCCGTAATAGTCATTAACAATATTGCAGTTAATGTCACTATTCTGATGCTGCTTATTGAAGGAAGTTATATATATGTTTTTATTCAGCTGAACTATGACAGGAAGACAGATTCGAGAATTAGAAAATTCCTAGAGCAATGTAAAGACTTTTGGTATTACTTTCTTTTTCAACTAAATCTTCCAAATTTACCATTTAACCCCAAAGCCTAGTTGTAGAGCTCTATTTCTAACCCTTCCAACTCTATTTCTAACCCGCCGCACTTACAGGAAGGCAGCGGAGAAACGAGCCCGTCGGCGAGGAGACGGCGGCACGGCTGCGGTGCTCGCCGTGGCCCCGGCAGCCTCCACGGAAGCCTCCTGAGCAAGGCCCCAGCAGCTCCGCACCGCCGCGAAGGGGCTTCGCGGAAACGTCCTTCCCTGAGGCACAGCCGGCTTGCGCGGGGTGGGCGAAGCTTTAGTAGCGTTGCCTGGAAAAGGCTGTGGGATCTGCAATTTGAATCCAGCCCTCCCTCTTAAACAGGGGATCCCAGCAGTGATGGCTTGGGATTATTATTTTTTTTTCAATTTACTTATTTTCAGGACCCACCTATCCTCTACTGTGTCCTAAAATACGTGAAGTAGCTGACAGTGAGTCCCTCACTAGTTGAAGGGCAACACCCTACTGAAATCCATATGTGGACTTGATCTAAAGCAGTAACATTTTGTGCACTGCAATACTTGTATTGTTGTCAGAGATCTAAAAAATAATCACCTGAGTAATTTCTTGGTTGGTTCTCTGCATTCTCCATGAAGTGTCTAGATGCTCTACAAATTAACCTTCCGAACCTTCCAAGGGATAAAGTTCTGTTTCTCCATTCCCCTCCCTAGCTGTTGAACACCCCCAAGATGTTCCCTGTTGAGAACCACAAACTCAACCAAGCCTTGACCCAAGGTGCAATATGTACTCCGCAACTGCACCATCGCAAATTTGCCTTCCAGTTTCTAAGCAGCCACTGGCTGCTCTGCTAAGTAAGCCTTGCTGAATGTTGCTTTCCAGTCAAGCCAGCTGCAGCACAAGAAGGAGAATTTCTTTTCACCTCTAGTATGTGGGAGTGATTTTGCTGCTTCCTGCTCCTCCATGAAAGACTGTGGGCTGGGATTCGTCTAAACTGAAAGTGGAGGGTGAGTGGCTGTGAGCACCCATGTGGTCATGCAGGGAGAAAGTTACCTCTGGCATCTGGAGCGAAAATGGGTCAGAAAGATTTTGTTGGCAGCCCCCCTGAGGCTGCTGTTACCTTCGCAATGACAGGTGTGGATGACCAATATGTGTTTAATCCTCCAGATCCCCTTGTCTTTCTTCTGGGAAGTTCAGGACAGTATATCAAACCCATTCCCCAACTGAAACACTGAATCCTCTGTGAGACTTAGGAAGTTGACCCTTGCTCTGTAGCCTCTGTTTGTGCCCCTGCTCTCCCATTTCTTTCTAATTTGTTGTAGGACTTGTACTGGCAACCTATTAGAGAAGCATCAATCAAATCAGCTCCTAAAATGGCTTGTTAGACCGCTGTGTTGATGCATGCATTTTTAAGAGATTTGGAGGGAGAAAGTTTAGAAGCAAGCAGTGCTGCTGAAATTGGCTGGGGCCGGTTTCATTAATTCTGGAGTAAGAAGAAGCCATGTAGCAAATACACACAAACATGCAGAGTATGGTGTTTGGAACTATGCAGCAAACGCCACAAGCTTTTTAGAAGTCTGTGTTTAGATATGACATCTTTTATCACACTAAATCTCTCTGTCTGGTGCTGAAGGAAGGTTGGGTCTGCAAGGCAATTCAAGATAGCCAGTAGATTGTGCAAAAATTAAGTATTCCATTTATGGACTGTTGTGTGAAGATATTTCACAAGCTACAGTGTGGCAGCAAATAACTCCAGCCTCTGTGTACATAATTTTGTACAGTTTTATTAATTGTTCTTCTGTTGGCATCACTGCAGGTTCTGGCAATATTGCATAAACACAAAGCAGAAGTCCCTAAGCCCATGCTCCAAAGACCTCTACTATCAAATAGAAGAGAACAAATTACAACAGAGCTTTACAACAGAACACCAGAACAATACTCGTCAGCTTGAGGAGCAGGCGTCTCAGGACCCCAGCAGTCTGTTGTTGGCAATTTTTTGTAGGCATTGTATCCGAGGGCAATGAAGATAAATAGGTTGCTCTTCTTTAGAAGTTCTTAATGGAGCTTCCGCCAAATATATGGATGAAAGCACTCTGGTGCTCTTTTGAAAATGTAACAAGTGGAAAATAGACACTGGCATCATTAACAGATTAAAAATAGGAGTCGACCTTTAGATGCTGAATGAGAAGCTCATAAGGTATAAAACTTCTTAAAAGAAAAGACAAATCAGTTATGCTGACTAGACTGCGGAGAGAATGATTGTGAAAGGTGAGTGAAATAATAGTCTAATTTTTTAGCCATCTTTCTGAGCAGAAATTAACAGAGAAAAAATGCATTTGTGAAAACCAGGCAAAAAGATGGGTTAGAAACTGAGATATGAGTAGGTGAAAGATTCATAGAAAGGTTTTAGCTCTGTACGTAACTGAAGGCCGTGGATCAGGAAAAATCTGTAAGATAAATATAGTGCCATGGTCAACACTGACACCAACTCAAGTATGTGGTGTCATGCAGACAAATGGGTGAGGGTTTATTACACAAGACTCAGCTGGTGCACATCATCCGTGGACCAGTTCCTTGAACGCCACTCCAGCTGTGATGATCTCTTCTTTGGCAGCTAATCTCAATGATTCGTTCTTCAGATTGGATCTTGCCCTGGATATTTGGGCTTTCTCTACCAGTTTTGAACCATTTTGGACAGTATTAGAGGTTAAAGTGTTAACACAGGTAGCAATAGTGGCACTCAAATAGTTCTAGGCTATAAACTCCAGAGCAAAGACTATTATGTTTCATAATCTTAACAATATTTTTTTATAGCTGAGATTTGAAAGAATGTATGTTAGGTCTGCACTCAGATTTGACTGAAAAAATAAAACTCTGAAAAACATCATATGGATGCTAATTATTTGGTTCCTCCTGATGATCTCATTGCACGTCTCTAATCACCAATTACACCTTTTATTCAGTTAGGTTCGATGTAACTGAAACACGCTCTAAGCACATTACTATAAAACACAGAATCAGTCATTAACAGAGATGTAAAGAAATGCACTAAGACCTTCCACTGTTATCACTATAACTATGAAGATGTATTTTTCATGCATTTAAACCAAAGGACATTTTTTATCTTCTGTTTCTGGTATTTCCTGTACTGCTTTTATGTAATCAGTACCAGCTGTATTGTTAATACAGCTCCCAGCAATGCAGATTTCCAGCTCAAATAATTGACAGCTTTCTCCACTGACCTCATCCTCTGTTGAGGCATCATCTCCAAAACATTTTCCACAGACACACTCTTACTGTTTGCATATTAATTCCTGCCTCGGGTCACTGTACCGTCAGATTATATTTGGGTCCCTGTCCATCCATTGTTCTGAAGTTTCTGGAAATTAATGTGGTGATGTTGCTAAAGTATTATGAAATGTACATATCTTGGTCATTCTAACATCTGTTGTAAGACCACAATTCTCACAGAGCATCCTTTTAGTGAAATGTTCTTGTTTCGTCACCAACTGTCCTCCTTCTGTTAGTACCTAATGCTGCTGTTGTGTTACAATCATAACAAAAACTCGGGGATCTATACAGGCCACTAAGTTTTTGGTGAGATGCCCCTTGACTTTAGCCAATTTGTGGTCTCCTCTGTTGATTTTGTTCTGTTTGCTGCTCTCTTAATTCTCTCAGGAGTATGGTTACTCACTTCAGGGCATACTCTGCTGACAAAGCTCTGTCCTCCAAATGCATTTTCAATGCAAAAGGTAACATTGCAGTCCCTTCAAACCTTCTGTGTGTGGGTGGTGTCAGCACTGCCCTTGCTGTGACCATACTGCCCTGACATGCTAACAGAAAAAAAACTTACAAATAGATGAGGCAGCCCCGATAGTTCCTCTGCCCGATCATTGAGCAAAGATTTCTCACAAGATGATCTCACATCTTTTATCTGTAGTAATACAACTGCCTCCCCTAACTTGCTTGTGGCAGTACCTTTTCCTTTAAGGCCTTTTGACTTAAACATTTTCTGTTCACATCTCTCCATCTGATCGTGTTTGTTTTCAAATCTGTGTGCAGTCTTTAGAAATAGTGTGCCGTTAAAAGCAGCTAGTACCAATCACTGTTTACTGCTGCCTCCTTTTGCAATGAGGCATGCTGTGCGGCCTCTGGATCTATAGCCCCAATAAACATCACATCTGTGACCTCAGCTCACTCTCTTCTATGGACCTCTGTATTTCCCTCTTGGGAAGCACGTTTTTTGCAGAGGGGTTTTCATTACCTTTTGAACACAGTTTACTGTAGCTTACCATGTGCTGGCAGTTTTGCTTTTGATGGGATGATTGGTGCTCCATTACTTGCACTCCTTCCCAGTTCTCTTCCCTTTCAGCTCAATGTGCAGTTTGTAGTCTACCAAACCTTGCACTTCCTTCTCTGCTTCAAAGCAACATCTCCCCTCATCGAATGAATTTGGGGGCTACTGTTTAGCATAATCATCCACCTGGCCTTTCTCCAGGTATCATCCAAGTCCCACTTCAATTGATTAAAAGACCCTTTCTGATGTACATGAAGTCTGGATTGGACCTTTTAGTATTTAACCTGATCAAGTTAGATTGTACCTTGCAGCGTAGTTGACAACACAGAGTTTTCAACTTTTTTCTATATAAAGGAAAAATAGGTTCTATTTCAAAAGAGGTCTATTTCAAAAGGCCTCTGTTGATCTTACTGTCACAAAATCAAACTTTATTCTACATAAAAAAGCAAAACAAAACAGAAAAGACACCAAATCCTCCTGTGAACTGATCGGTGAAAGTTATAGCATGCATATGTATCATTGCTTTTCATGCAACAGAACACGTTTTGACCCATGGGCTCTAAGCTGTCTTGGCACAGCTGAAGCAGGACTTTGTTGTGAAATTTGTGCCTGCAATGCAGACTACTTTATGCAGTAGGATGAGCATCTTTGCCTAACAACCTATGCCGTGCTGCTTAAAGACAACAGGAGTGTATTATGGTATTATCTAGGGACTACTGCTTTCACTCTTAGAACTTCCAGTGAAGTAAGTGGGATTACTCCCTTGAGTAACATAAGCAGAATTCATTCTCAAATGTTTTCAACAGATCTGTATGTAGACTTCACAAAAGACTGACTATTGTAACATTTTTTTCAATAAACGTCCATCGTTGACTTCACATATTTTGTTCCTGGATTTTCTGCTTAATTTTAAATTTTTCTGTTTAGTATTTAACACTTTTAGTCTACCCAAAAAGTAAACAAAGGAAGAGGTGAAGGTGTTTCACAGACACAATTGCTTCAGGCAACTGTCAAATGTAAAATTCAGTGGAAAGCTTCAGCATGTCTCTAGTTTAACTCAGTTGAGGAATGCTGCAAAAACAGGTGTTGTCTGACACAAGCAATAATTATCTTTCACCTTGATGGATGTTAGTTTAATCTGTTTTTTACATGGTAGCTAGGTCTCAGCTGGGTTAATGCCAGAAAGCAGATGAGATGTTTTGCGTACTTTGTGTATGACAATACCCTAGACAGTTTTCACTCCCCTTTTTATTTATCATATGGAACAGTTTTAATAGTCTCAGTGGTTTATCCATTAAATTTTAACTCTAGATTCATTTTATGTTACAGTATCAATGTATTTTAAATGAGCTTACAATTAAAATGTTGGCTGTTGAGTGCTTTATTGGAAGAAAAGAGACTAATGAACAGAATATGCTTTTAAAATATGGATGGTTTCCTATGCAATATTCACAGAGCAAAATGGCTTAAAGTACAAGATTAGAGGAACAGACTTAAAAAAAAACCCAAAAAAAAACCCCAAAAAACAAAACAACTTGTCATTCCTTTGCATATATTTAAACTAGAGGAAAAAAAACCTGTAAGTTCTATATTTAATCCAGAATGCTTTAGTACTTTCTAGTATCCAGTGATTACATTATATCCTTCATGATATTAAGCTGTTCCAAACTAGACTGCACCATTCCTATGCCCTTGGGCAGACTTTCTAGCCCTGTGGGCATGGGAATGGTCTATAAACCATGCTAACATTGAACTTGGCACCATCTCAGGGATTCTCTTTGCAAAAAGATAAACAGTGTTTTAGCAGTTTTTTCGAGGTGTTAGGCAATAAATGCAGCAAGTTAAAAGGCATGTATGGCTTCCTGGTTTGGCAATGTTTTCTACAGAGCTTAAATTAATAGTTGTGTGGTACACCACCTCTGATGTAAGGTTCTTGGTGGTATTTCCTCCTTGTGCACATGCATGACGTTATATGCGGAATGATTTAATATTAGCACTCATACTATTCACAGCAGGGTGATGACTGATACTAAAACGTGTACAAGTACATGCTAGTTTCCACCAGAATATGTTATCTCAATCAAGTGTCCCCTGTTTCTTAGGACCTCCTGATGGTTACATTTTCTGAACACCTTTCTGAATCGGCTACCTTCAGGAATGAGAAGAAGTCAACATGCAGTGGTGCTGCACTGCCTCTCTAATTTACATTCCACCTCTTACTAGCTCTCACATGACACAGAATTTCAGCATGACTGTAGCCTCCTGCACCGAAAATGGTAGGTCAATATTAACTGCATTGGTTGCTTCTGAACATACATCGTCCTTCCCCCACTGTACAGAATAGCCAGTGGTTTAAGTATACTCCTTGCAATACGGACCTTGTGAGGGCTATGAAGATTGTTTAGCTAGCACTAAAAAACAACTTCTAGCTTTCATCTTCTTAATTCTTTCTCTTAAGGAGATCTGAGTTGAAAGTTTTAAAAATTTTGACACACATGTGCTTCTCTCCATAGTCTGCATGCTCTAAGATTGTCACTCATTTCACCTTAAGACAACTACCATTACTCTACTGTTATGGTATTAGGCTAAAACAATATGAAAGCACCATTCCAAAGGACAACACATAGCTGGAGCAGAAGAAATGACTACCTGAAAACCTGCTTTGAAAGCAGACTGTGGTCTGCAGAACTTACTGATACACAGGGAAAAGTTGTAGTTCTGAAAGAGGCTATTAAGAAGGATTTCTTAGCTGTCAAGTAAATTCCCCCAGCAAAGTACTGAAGGAATATGGAGAACTCTCTATAAAGAGTTACCAGTGAATGTGAATGTTCTAGACTGGCTTTGTAACTGTGCAGTTTGCCTCAGAGAAAAACAAAGAGGCAATAGAGATTAAAAGATCACAAAGTGCAAAAAAACCCCACCACATTACAAGAAATACCTAAGTAGGTAGGCAAAGAAGTGGAATAATTTTATTTCAGTTGGGTACTTTTATGCAAAAGATATGGGAGCATAGTTGAGTTATTTAAAAATCCTATCCCACATATGTTTTCATTCCTTACTATTAAAGTGTATGTAATACTTCTTCTCTAATACGCCTATCCATCAGGAAATTATACCAAGACTGTGTTTTACTTTCTAGTAGACAGCTCAAAACAAAATAATAAAATGTGCCTGCATTTGAGGGCAGCAATTTACATATTGCATATACAAACATCGTTTCTGAGTTGTGCATCCATTCTTTCATCTTTCAGATTCCCCATTTCAGTGTGACCCTCAAACCACAACCCTTGCACAGATTACAACACTTGACAGGTGATTTTACACTCTACGAAAAAGAAACAAAATATAAAAAGAGATGACCATGTGTGCTTAAGCATTTAATAAAAATGCTTATGGATACCTTTTAATTAAAAGTGAAGAGTAAGCCTTATAACAGGTGCCCAGGAATTTCTGTGAAAGACATTCATATGAAAGATTGGCCAGCTTTCAATATGGAATCTGGTTCTATTTTGTCAATGTTTTTAAGATGGCATTATGATTTATTTAGCAGCAGCTGGAGATACCATTACTAACATGTGTGCCCCTCCCAGGGTAAGTGTCGGAAACACTCAGCAGGCACCTCAGATACAATATTAATGTTTTTGTATGTTGCTACAATAGACAGAGAAAGTCCATATGCATAAGGCAAGAGAAGAAAAAATCCTGCACCTGGGTAGATAGAAAACACGACAAAGTAGAAGGACTCAAACTGCTACTTAAATTTGTAAGATTTTTCATCCAAAACCTCAGAAATTTCAGAGTATGTAGAATCCTATGCCTTTAAAGAGTTTTACTTTAAAAGACTGGGATAGAAACCATACATAAAACATAGTAACCATACTCAAACTCCAGTAGTTAGGACAAGAGCTGAGGAGTTGAAAATCTGTTGAAGTGTGTCATCCACCAGGAGACTGAGGGTTATAAACTGAAGCATGATGAACCATATATGAGATGGGAATAATAATACTTTCCTTACTTTTTGGAAAACCAAATCCCACTCAAAGATCTACTTTAGGGAACTCACAATGTATATGCCAGAAATATGCAAGCATTAAAGTTAATGAAGAGCAGAAGAGAAGACCAATGTGAGACAGTTAATCTTCCATATGTATGAAAACACAAAGCACTAGAACATACTGCCAAGCTGATGCTACTCTGCACACTGTTTAAAGGAAAACTCAAGAAATCCTGTATTAAAAGATCAGCAAAAGTTAGATTAGAATTGAAGGTTAGCAGAGGGGATGTGGTGGGCTAAGAGAGAGGAAGCATTATTTCCAACATTATTCTAGCAAAACATGAGGCCTGCCAAGAATAAAAAATAACTAACATTAGTGAAAAAAGCCAAAAGTTAAATTGCAAAAAGAAATTCTTTCTTTCCCTCTTCCACTTCCTCAGTGAGGCCAAAAGAAATTGGATACTTGGAGATTTCTGCAAGGAAACAGGGATAAGAAGACCTTCCCAGTGCAGAACAATACTGGGAGAAGCAACGTAGCCAATCCTGATTGCTACTGCATGTTTGGACGTGTGTGCCTCAGGGAAAGTTGACTACAGATCCCTGGCCATATCTTAACATAACTCGATCGTTGAATAGCAGCTGCTGAGTTAGTGGACTCGAAACTTTGGAGGCAAATGCCACTAAACTTTGAGAATTTCCAGATAAGGAGTACGTTTCCTCCTCCAGCCCACCTAGGTTGATGTGAATGTACTGTTAAGAGTACTTTAGGCTTATAAGGGATAATGAAGCTCTAAAGAAATTATGAGACTGACCAGCTCAAACTTTTACTGGGGGGGGTAGGGAGTGTGAATTCTTTATTTTCTTCTCCTCCTCTTTCTTTAGGGTTTACTGATTAGCAGCAATCTTTCAACTCTATTTATGAACAAACTGTTCATTGTTGGAAATGATCGAGAAGGAGCTTTTTCTGCTATGCTGCTCCGAAGACCACATTCAACACACCATTGTCTTTCACTAGTCTTTAATAAGCATCATGTCACTACCATGGCTAAAATAAGAGAGAATAGAATAGAACAATTAAAGTCGAACCTTGATCTGCTTACATTTGGCAGGCTTCAAAGTAGGTAACATACCTTTTTTTTTTTTCCCCATTTTGTCCTCCCAAAGCCATGTATTGGAATACGTAAAAAATTAATTGGAAGAAATTTTGACAGCAGGCTGAAGTTATCTTCAGTTTTGTGAAGCAATTGGATCTATGACCTTGGAATAGTATCTATATTTTAGAAAGACATTCTCTCCCTTCTTGTGCAGTCAGTCTACAGTTCAGATTTAATTTAGATTTTTGATGTGATGTAGCTGATGAGGGCTACCACCTTCTTTTGTTTCCCACCATTTAAAGAGATGTACAGTAGAAAACATTTTAAAATACATAACTTTGTCTTATCATGGTTTCAAAACAGCAATATTTAAAATACAGCTGGAGTGTAATAATTTCTAGCATTTGTTCCTTATAGCTGTCACTATAGATCACTGTAAACTGAAGAATACCTCTTGTAGGTATTTATATACCTATAAATTTTCACATTTAATAAATATATTTTAATATTTCAGATTTCTTCTGCTGAAC
>NW_010174033.1:44845-65095 GCF_000695765.1 Mesitornis unicolor
ACTTTTTTACCAGAAACAAGTACTTTGCTCATGTAATCACAATATTTATCTATCTTATTAACATCACTGGCGTTTTATTACTGAACAACGCATAAAATATGAAAGAAGAAAGAGATTTCACTTGAATGCAATGCCTCAAGTGGAAATACACTTTCTGCTGTTTTGAAGAAGGAGCTGCAGCATTACAAAAGGAACACAAATGTGTGAAATTTGTTCCTCCCTTTTCTTGCAGCTGATCCACTTACATGGGTCATTTTGACAGCCCTATGAAAGGTATGAAACTCCTACGTCAAGGAAATTGCCTATGATTAAGGCATAATGTGAAAGGATGTTTAATCTTTTTTTCTAGCTTACCTAACACATGCTAATGACCATCAAGACTTTTTAGCCTTTCTTGCCAAATGAAAGACAAGACTTTCTATTGTTGTCTTAAAAAATTACCTTATCCATTGTTCCTTATACAATTGACTTGAAACACAAATGCATACACGAGCAGTAGAACAAAATATGTAGTCTGCCTGTTCATGCTACATGAATTTGCTAACTAGTCAGAGATTACTTAGCTAGCAGTGATTTGTATCTTATTGAAAGAACAATATATGTGCAAAATCAAATTACATACCTAAACATATGAAATGTGTATACTGTAGAGACAAAAACTGTTACAGCTGTGTATGTATTGTAAGAAATAATTTGGCATTTAATTATTTTTTTCATTTCCAGTTTTGACTATGAAATATTAATACAAAATTAATGCAATATGCTACTTTACTAAGGGGCCTACCAAAACAAAAAAAAGGTATGCTTAATTTTTTTCATGTTTTGCGCATATCCTCACTGTTGCTGACAGCTCCACTAATTCTGAATTCACTCCATTGAATCCACCCCATTATGGAGCAAGTTGATTTAGGTTCACTTACTGTGAGATTACTGAACATGGTATGTATATGTAAGAGTTTAAATTATCCTAAGTTTATACCTGTGTTTTAATTTCATATACCTATCACAGATCCAATTACTTTACATTTTTAGATTACTTACAGGAAAAAAATACCTTGTAAGATTTGAAGAGATGAGAGAAGAGGACAGGAGCTCAGGCTGAACTTCTAGGAATTGCTGTAAAATTATTTCCTTAACAAATTATGATATTAAATGCTTGCATTCTAAAACCTGGTAATGACTGGTTTTGGATGATGACTTATGCAGACACATTCAGCAACATGTAACAGGGAAAAGATCAATTTTCCTTTATTAAATGCCAAAGAAGAAAGGTGAGGTTTTGGTGACTCTGAAAATGGATTATGTAGTTAATCCATTAAAAGATTATGGAAAAGGACAACTATTCCTGCACCACAGGAATTAGTAGTAAACAATATTATGTTATACATTTGTTTTCTCAAGTCAGATGTTTAGCAGTTATTTCAGCGTTGGCGCACTTCATGATTTCTCCTCCCTTCCTTTTTAGGGAGAATATCCAGATTAAACAAAACACCCCCAAAAGTCCTCAGTTGCATTTTTAATTATTTACATTCAGATAGGCTATGCTGTTAATTGTGCTGCCTTGTGGAGCAAGTGAAGCTGGGTAAAGCAAGTGTAAAAACCTAGTGGTTGCTGTTTCATATGCTTGGTTTCAAATGTCTCTGAGTTTTAGAAGTAGGACATTTTAAACAGAACCACTCATTCAGCTCCATACTGAAGGCATAAGACTAATATTTTGAAAACCTCTAATTCAAAGACCTGTTATCTTTGCTTGACCTTATTTCCTGTCATTGGCAAGAAGTGAGTTGCTTCTATTCACTCTAATAGCCATATAGTATAACCCTTGCTGTGAACAACTGCTATTTATGCATCCCTTTGTAGAATCCTCCAATCTTGTGAAGTCATATGTCTGCCTCGGAAGGGTCATTTACAAACAGCCTCTTGTTTGACCTAAGGGATACATCACATTGCCTCACCTTGTACTTTTTACCTTGTATACTGTCCTTCCTTCCTCTCACGTTTAACACGGCACAGGTGGTTCTGTGTTTCAAAACCAGGTGTCTAAGTCTGAAGTAATCTGCAGAAATGTTTGCCTTCTTATAATTTTTAGTTGGATTTCAGACCTTATAAAAATGCAGTTATTCTTTCTTTGAGGAGTAAAGAACCTATTTATTATAGTTTCTTTGAATTTTGTAAAGAAAATATTTTTGGTGCCTTACCAGACACATTTGTGATCTGACCAAATATGGGTTCAAACCACATACTCTCTTTTCCAGAAAATTATTATTAATAAAGTAATTGATTAAAAATATATATATATAGGAACAAACAACTACTAGGTGTCTGAATCTGAAGAATTATAATCCTTTTCCACTATTAAAAGAATGGTTAATATACAAACCAGAGAAAGCATTTTACAAGAGAGCCCAAACATGAAAACCTTTTGAAGCCTCTCTACTTTTCAATTCTGTATTTTCAACAGTATACACATAGCTTTGTACAGGTAATGACATCTGCTTGTGGCTGTCCATAGCAGAAAAAGATAAAATTCTTCTTTTTCTTTCTCAATTCAGTTATGCTTCACAAAGATCTAGATCTCAAAATAAAATCAAATCATAAAATGATACAGAAATGAAGGCATTAGTTTGTATATCGAGGTATTAGTTTATACATGAAGGTATTAGTTTATATATGAAGACATTACTTTATATATTATCCTATGTAATTAGGAGAATATTAATATTTCTCGAAGTATGTTTTTCTATTAGGACAGATCAACTATGTCAGGTCCCTATTACAAAGATTTAATCATTCAATAAATAAAGATTATCTTCTGCACAACTGTAGCCACAGGAATTTTTTCATCAGCTTTGAAAGTATTTCATCATTTTCATTCTGAGTGGAGAGACCAAATAACAAAAAAGGAAGTCAGAAAGGCATTTAAAAAAATAAATTATACTGCTATTGCTTTCTATCACCTCTGTTATGGGAAGAATTAGCTATTGAATATTGCACTGATCTGACCACATTGCACAAAGCTGCGCCTGTTAACAATAGCATCATCCATCTTGAATTTTTCCTGACAAGTTAAGGATTGCTTTGTAAGAAATTGTACAGAACAAGCACATGAAGCTCCACTCTAGCAGTGAGAATTCATGGTAAATAGAGTGGATGAGACATTTTATCATGGTTTGTTTTGAGAAAATAACAGCATTTCTGGGCACAGAAAAAGCCTGCAGTGAAGCACTTTGATACTATGATTCATAACTGGTTGTTAGTTAAGGTAGAGAAAGTAGGAGCTGAGAGAGGTGTGAAGTGGATGAAAGTTTTGCTAGGGGTGAGGGTACTGAAAGGAGGAATATTTGGTCAGAGGTGATAGTTAGAGGATCAGTGATCCTCTAACCTAAATCCACTAAAACCACAAAACTCAATGACTCAATGCAAGGTGATTATTTTACATTAATTCTGCATTTGAGTGAGGAATGCAAAATTGAATTTCCATTTATTACATTGAAATAACATGAACAAACCAAACAGCATATGAGAGAACAAAGAATTTATATTTTGCATTGACTCAGTCCATAACACAGCTGTTTTCCAGATTTAACCCTCATATTCCAAATTCTCCTACTACTTCATAAATCACGCGGAAAGGTTCAGGTCTATGAATATCTTTTATACAATTCCTCTTTCCAGGTAGAGATAATAAAGTGGACAGTGTTCAGAAATATTGATAGCCTATTAGGAAATCTGAGCACTCCTGCAGTAAGCCAGTGTTGCTGCTTCTTGCCTCACTCTTGTTGGTTTTAACTCCTATTCCTAGGACCACAGTGAGCAAATACACTCCCCAAATATACTCCTCCTTAGCTTCAACTTGTTCTACAAAGGCCTTCTCCATGGTAGAGACACTGGACAAGGACAGGCTAATGTCCCGAAGCTGGTCAGAGGAAAGATACACCACCATTTCAGCCTGCAGTTCTCACACAGCCAATGTGTTTGGATGAATGACCTTGGCTTCTTGTAGAAACTGTCAGTCTGGGGAATAGAAGCCACACACATTCCAATAACTTAGAAAATACCACCCTCTTTGTGAGGGAAAGGGTCTGATGATCAAAAATGCATCCTATGAATTTAGCACTGTTAAGTTATCAGGATGCTGAACAGATACCATAGTCATATAAAACTAGAGGGGGTATTTTGTACCTAATATCCCCCAAAGGAAAAAAAAAAAGGTCCAAAATGAAAAGTAATCCTTAACCAACTTCTCACATACCCACAGGTGCAGGTAGAACACACCATTTCTTTAGTATCAACATTGAATTGTTCCACTGAGTGCTCAGTCACCCATAATCCTGAACATACTAGTCTGTCATAACTGGCATCTACCAACCACAACTTACACATAACACACTGACGTTTTTCCTTACCTTATTTGCACTTTCAATTGAAAACAATTAGCCACATAAACTGTTATTAATAATGATGCCCAAATACTGTGTATATTACTGGTTGCACAGAAGTTATGAGAAAACATTCAGCTTTTTGTCTGAAAAACCTGACCCACTGATCACTGCTACCATTAAATGCTTCTGCTCTGACATTACCAGCCAAAGGTGGCTCCTGTGCCTTCACAGTTAGCAGGCAGAGCAGAGCCTCCTTCCATGGGTTTGAAAGAAGGGCTATGTAACACTGCTTACACAGCTCCCTTACAACAACCTGATAGTGTAAGCCCAGGCACCTTCCCTTCAGTGAATCCCATCCATCGCTCTTCTCACAATTCAATGGACAGCTGGTGTTGCTACCATAATTTTACATTCAAATTAAAATATGTTCTTTTTGTGTGTGTGCGTGCGTGTGAAGTCAGTTGTACGCAAAAGACTAACAGAAACAGAAGTTTCACCTTGCCCCAGAAGAGGTCAATGGCTCCATTTCTCTGCCTGATGAGGTGAACAACTGCAGGAATCCAAGATGAGTGCTAGTGTCATTGCTCAATGCACTTCCGGAAGATGCTCAAAGTGAGGAACACAGCAAAAGAACCTAAGTAGAACCTAACAGATCAAAATCTAGCACAGAAAATAAACAGAGCTCTGGACTCAAGCAGCTAACATGAAAGACCTGTTGGTACAGGTTTGCCTACAACAGCATTTCGAGCACTGGCTTGGCCTGCATGCACCAGTGCAACAGGCAATGTCTTCTTCCTAGTGCCAGGACGTTCTGACAACAACTTCGAACAAAGAAGGGTTAATGGTCAGAGACATCTGAACAATGTTTAAGACATCATTTTATTCACATTACTGCATTGTACACCAATGATATTAATGCCTACCACCCACTTACATGTCTTCATAGCTCTTACGCTTTCAGAAGAGAAACACACTTTCTGCAGGGGCAGAGAGAGGTGACGAGACATACAGAAGGTGACAAGTAAGGAATCAGCAATCCCAGGAAAGCAACTCAAACCCCAGCTGAGCAGTCTGGGACCTACTCAGAATATGTGGAAACCGCTTTTCTCTGCGGTAAAGAATGGTGAAAAGGGCGCACACATTTGTCAATAGATAATGCTGCACTCCATGTCAAAGTGGTGCTATAATTGGCATCCAGCAGCCTCTGCATAAGGCCACATGGTTAGAAGAAATTGCTAAATTATTTGACTTGTAAACCCAGTTTGAAATGCTAACTGCAGAGTATTTGTCTGAGTGATAAACTCTTTAAGGAGAAACCTTTGATCTCCAGTCAAGTAAAGACCCTTAAAAGTCCTGAAGTCTGGGGTAGCCAGCCCTAAAGACCTTTGTTTGTAGCCATCGCTGGAAGAGGGGGAGGGAAAAAGCATTTTGCACAGTGATTGCCCAGAAGTTGGGCTTTGCTTGTAAAGCTGGAAGGTGAAAGGCCGTGCAGCTCCATTCCCTCCCCCCAGCGAAAAAAAAAAAAAGAAGGTTATCCAGCTTTATGGTGTAAGGCAGTCCTTAACTTTAAACTAATGACTTGGGCTTAGCAAAGAGTGTAATCTGCAAAAAATGTTTCTAGATGGTGAATTTTCTTGTTCATTAAAAAAAACCATTAAGATCAAATTTGAAGTGGCCCATGGTATCCTTTAAGCAGAGCATGCTACAATACGTTTTTGTTTTGTAGCTCTATGCGTGCTAGTTCTGATAGAAACACTTACGGACTTTGTCACCGAGTTTAGATCAACAGGCCCAAAGCCTGCGCGTGTGCTCACCGTCACTCTTCAGCATCACTCAAACTAAAAGCAGCAAAGTGTTGTGCTGCTGCTCCAGTCCTCAGCAGAGCAAGAGGACAGCTGAACCATGTGAGACCTCTCTCCTGGCACTGCACAGGAAACCTGTAGGGGAGACAGGCAGGGTTACCAAACTTTTCTGCCTCCTAAGTTTGTTCATGGACAATATCCTTAATTTCCAAAATTCCTTGTGACAGCAGGAACTACAGTTTGAAAAAAAAAAAGTCTTCCAGAAATTGGTAAGGCCTGAGTGTCACTCCTTCTTCCTTCTGTGTCCTTTCACCACCACCACTCCCTGGACAAAAGTTCACAGCTGACTAGCAATGTCTGTGAATGGCAGATCTTTTACTGCTGGCTTTAGCCTCTGCTGAGCTCCCAAATGGAATGGTGTTGCTTGATGGGGTCATCTGTTTACTTAAAACAGGACTGGGATCAAAAGTTCATTTTCATAGACCATTAAAGGACAATGATATATTAACAACTTCAGCCACTGCTGGCTTGGGCTGGATGTGACTTGTAGGTGAATGACACCATATGCCAGCCACCCTGTTTCTTACAAGATTTATTTTAGGTACCTTCCCCTATACTTCTCAGGGAATATGGAAACAGCCATCTTCCACAGCAATCTAGAAGGTGTACCTGTAGGCAATCTCTGACACACTATCTTCCCCTTAGAGACCACTAGTGATTCATTACAGCATATTTACAAACATCCCACCAGCCACTTGGGTTTGTTTCAGTGAATCAGTAACACTCAATTTCTGACCAGCAAAACCTTACTCATCATCCACTTTTTTGGTCACAAGGAAAACTCTTGAGAGACTTACTGCTTGTGCAACATTAAATATTAAAGTCAGCATTTGTGATCCAGACAGAGGGTGAGGGAGAGGAAGAATGAGAAAGGGTGAAAATTTAAGTAATTTCCAAATCTTCAGGCAGCAGAACTGAAAAAGTAGGCAACAATTCACATTGCTCCCAACAGGCAGCCTCCTGAAAAGTGGAAGAAGTATGGCGTGAATGATTTTTGGTGTAAAAGCCTGAGTTATTCAGGCTTTTAAATTATTTGACAGTGTTTTTGCCAATTAACTGTGAAAGCTCTACTCCAATGAGGAGTTAAGGCAAATTTCTACAGAAACGCAAAGGAACACTTCCTTAATTAAAAAGAAATGCTCTGAGCATGCAGCTGACAGACACATCTGTGGAAGGCCCAGCATCTGCCTGGAAAAATGTGCATTTTCTCCTGGAAAAATGTGATTTTATTTTATTTTTCTCATGGCATATTTAAACACTCAAGGGAAAGTAAGGGCCCAGGTCACCAAATCCAACCCTCCTCCATGCAGCAAACTCCAAGAAGACATGGAGCCCTGTCTGCAGCTTCAGCTGTCAGTCCATCCCATGCAGGACTGGTCCTGCCCAGCTCTCCAAACCCCTCTCCAAAGCCTCAGGTCGTTAGTGGCACTAAGGCCTTTTACTCAACTCCTCTTCAACTGGAGGAAAAAATCAGAAAACTGGGAAGGGAGAGGGGGGAAACGCTTGTGCCCTGAGCAGCACCAGCACAACTTAAGGGACTTCTGCTATGGTCTGTAGATCACACAAGTGTCTGGTGGCACCCATTAACTGCTTTCAGCATAACAATAGCTCTTTCTCATCTCTGCCCATCCTCCCTGTCCCAGTTAAATGAGCTATTTCCCAGACAAATAAAGACTGGAGAGACTGCCTTCAGTAGGGGTAGGAGACTGGGGAAGGGAATTCAGATGGGAGCCTACTGACAGAGGTGGGGAGACAGGGCCACCCTGAGCACTGCTATGGGAGATGAGGGAAAAGGGAAAGCCTGGTACAGGTGAAAGAGGTGCAGGAAGCACGAAGGGACATTAAGCTATATTTATCCTTTGTCCAGGGATCTGCAGGAGGGAAGGGAAGCCACAGTGCAGGGGCAGATATTAGGGATCAGAGACATGCAAGAGTTCAAAGGAGAATGGGAAAGGAGGAAGCCAAGAGGGAGGTGGCCCTGGCGCCTGCGCCAGCTCAGCCTACAGGAGCTGCAAAGTGTGCCAGTGTTCAGCAAAACCACCAGGCAAAGGGCTGTGTTCCTGCTCTCCCCATTTACTGTTTTCTTACCATAGCACTATGTCCTCTCCATCCAAATAAGCTGAACAAGCAGGAAAGCAGCCACACTGACCTTGGCCCAAGCTGGTGACCTGACCCTGCTCCTGCCACTTCTCTGCTTTGGCTGCAAGGACAGTGTGTCTGATCCAGAAGCTTCTTCTGAAATCCCTGTGCTTCCTCCAGCCTTTGGGGAAAAACGAGCAAACAAGAAGGAGCAGCCAGGTGTGACATACACTGTGCTTAGAGGTGACAAGTCAAACTTCAATTACCCAGTGTATCTGTGTTTCTTTGCCCAGTGTTGGCAGTGTGAAGATAACATTTTACATATCTCTACCTGTCTTTATATAGCTATAGAGTGGGTAAATATTTCTGTGTCTAACCTGACTCCAGACTTCATGCTGTCAGACAAAGCAACCAGTCAGTTTTAAGGAATTCAGAAATACAAGACTGGTTTGTAATACCACTATTGTATTTTTGCTGCTTCCGCTGAAAACAACTGTTCCACAGCCAGACACGGTGATGTAGCAGAGCCCAAAAGCAGGGTTTTGAGAAGTGCAAAGTTCAGTGTATGAAGAAAAAAATGGCAAGACAAATAATTTGTTAAAAGACATTGGGCCAAATCTTTCTCTACAACAATGTTAATTATAAGAAAACAGTTATCAGAAGAAAACAACTTTGAGTCTGCATCACTGTAAGCCAGCTCAAGAGTGATAGCTGTAAAGTAAAAAGCTTTGGGACCATCATCACTGCTGTATCTTAACAGCTGTAACTCAGCCATGACCTCCTAAGCACCTTTGCGAAGGCAGCCACCTTGGGGATCAAACCTACTTTCTCCTGTAAGACTTTTATTTACTGCCTTGCTCTCCTCTTCCTGGTACTAAGAAACAAACCTCTCTGTAAAGCATGAAGCTGCACTTTTATTGAAAACAAGGCTGCTGGCCCTATGAAACCCCTCCAGTACTGCACAGCTGCTTGCTCTGCTGGCTGAGCTGCGTTAGGGGTGAGTCCTGCAAAGGAGACTCGCCTTGGGGCTCCTTTTTTAACACCAAGGCTTCACTGGGAAGCAGCTGTCAGTGAGAACACTGCAGCAATGGCACATCTTCTACCCCCCAGAGGGCAGGTGGTGGCAGTCTGTCATGTTCGCAGAAGACCTCTGGTTTAGTAAGGCCAACTGTGATGTCCACCCAGTTATGTGGAAGATGAGATGTAATGTCACATCATGCCCAGATCTTTGTCACCAATCCTTTCCCTCCTCGTGCCTTTCCTAAACTCGCCACAGTCCCACATTCAGAGTCAAAGTACAGTGTAGGACCTTTTGGCATGAAAGACAGCCTGAAACTAAACCGCTGGGAAAGACAGTGAAAGTATATTTGGGAACGTTTTGATTATAGGTGTCCTCAAACCTAATTCTCTGCTGAAAGCATGAAGCTGATCAGCACTGCAGTAAAAACACTACTGGCAGATGCTAACTCGGCGTTTCCCAGATATCTCCTTCCCAGTCCAGCCGGTCCTTAACTCCCTATTACACACGTAGTGATGCTTCAGTGTGCAGGACAAGCTTGCTTGTACCTGCATCTCTGCTCACCCTTTCCGCAGGCTGCAGTGGCAAGGAAGTTACCAGAGGGCATAATCAGAGGAAGAACTTTCACAGGAGAGAGTTTGCAATGTAATTTCTCCCTTTTCTCTTTCAAGTGCACTCCCTTCAGTAAGCCCCTTCTTAACATTGCTGTGACTTTCTTTTACCCTTCATGCTGCAATACTGGGCCTGAATTTTCATGAGAGAAAAGCAGGTGCAGCCCATGGCATTTATTTATTTAGAAGCAAATGCAACATTTTGATAAGTATTCTGGAGTTACGGAGGAGAAAGATAGGGCAGCTGCTTCTCTCAATCCAGAATGAGTTGTTACATTTTCATGTGGTCAATTAAAGGAAATACTTGCCTTGAATCCACAACTGTATTTTTTCTTTTCGATATGCCACACACTTTTGGTCTTACATTAATGCTAGTTCTTTATATAATTCATACAGTAGCCACAGGCACAAAAAAATAGTTAATTTCTTAACTGTAGCTCTCCTCTTTTTATGTTTGCAATTTCAATTAACTGTTCTAAATAACTGACAACATGGAATATAAAACATTCCTGCAACAATGTAGGTCTAACAGCAATTACGTTGATTTACTCTGGACCATGTTAAGTTCAGGGAGTAGGATAAAGAGACAAGAGTTTAAAACTTCTTTCACACTGATGTAATAAATTCAGTACATTGCTTTAAAGTTAGGGCAAAATAGCTGGTAACTGAAAGTAAAAAAAAACCCCTTGTTTTGTTTTCCACTGTGATAGAAAACAATAGATTATGGGAAAGTTCTTCAGAAGGTGATCAGAGGAAAAGTTCACCAGCATCTATCATGGACTGTGTCTCTGTGGCCTGCTGGGATAGGAGGGAGGGACATAAAGGTGTCAGCAGTTGAACTGATACGGTAAATCACAGTAGGGCTAGTAAAGCGCAATGGCAGCCTAGTGTAAATGCCTTCAGACTTCTATTTCTTCTCCGAGGTTGTACTCGGGACACGTCCCCTCTTTGTGACCTTATCTCTGGGGCAGTGGGTTGTGCAATGGTCTCTCCTCTTTAGTTTACGAGGACTAATCCATTTGCAGGTTAATAAAAGGTGAAAAGGACAATCACCAAGGAGCCACCAAAATAAACAAGTAGTACCTTTGACTGCTTAGGCATTCTTGGTTTTCCCCATCAGCATGTTCAGACTTCTCCCTCTCCTTCTAAATACATTGATATTCTGTAAACTGTTGATTAAAAAAAAAAGTACTAACAGTATTCAAAACAGGAGAACAATAAGACAATTCCATAAAAAGTAGATGCTTCCACTTTGCAGGCATGAAACTTGTCTTTATAAAATGTACTTTTCTGTGTTTGTCTCCATGATTGGAATTTGTAATGTTTTTTTTAAATACTAATGAACAATCAGTACATTTCAGTGACCAGCTCTCTCTCAATCAGGAGAGGTTCCCTCAGAAATGTCACACATCTGAGCCGTTTTATTTCATACAATGAGCAAAAAGGTCATGACATGCCATTACTTCAAGCAATCTGTTGATAAGATTAATGAACTTTTCTCTTTAACTGCTAGATTTATAAAGCATGTGCTAACTTGCTGCAGTGCTGTAGGGAGCATCATTAACATCAATAATGTATATTTAATATAAAGACACCAAAGAGAAAGATAAATCGGGACAAGAAGGATGATACTAGGGTGAAAATCACCTGTGTGCTTTGCAGCCAGGGCTACAGTGCGGTGCTGAAGCAATGGGGCTGTTTGCCTGTTTTGCTGGTGACTTCCTCTTTGTTCCCACCCTATCTCCTTCCATTCTTGACAAAGTTAAGGACAATTCACAGAAGAAGAGGCTATTGCCAGGTCAGGGAGCAGTTTCCAATTACTCTGTGGTCCCTAGCCTTCCAAGGAAAGTTTTGGAGAGAAGCAGGGTGTTTTATGAGTAGGTATATGATGTAGTTTACACTTATAAGTAGAGGTAGAAAAAAAACCCAACCTTTTTCACACACTACTATAGCACTATCCAGTCTCCTCTTTCCTTGGTCACAGGATATGGACAAGTTATCAATTCAGAGGTGCCTTGATATAAAATAAAGGCTATTGGGCAAAGCATACCACAGCCTTTTGCTTCTTTCAGTCCATTAGTCAGCAAGCCAAGAAAACCAAGACCTGACATCATTCCACTCCGAATTCAGATCTAATCCTGAAATGATGTTTGTTCTGCTGACATTTTACACAGAAATGCAGTGTATTTCTGAGATACAGATATACTAAATTATAGTATGCTATACATCCAAAGCAGAAAAGAAACCCAAAACTAAGTTGGTGCTCTTAAAATAATTTAAATCTTTCAATCATTTAAAATAATGATTCCTGGAGGAAGCTATTTCATTTAAAGCAGCATTAACAAACACGGCTTAACACAATCCTGGTAGATGTGTGCCTGTGCACATCCCCTTCTTAAACTGTCTCAGCTGTACCTAGGACCCATATTTCCATATTGATGCTGATCTTTTCAGTTCCCAACTACCTTGGAAAGTTACTGACCTGGCTCCTACCCAGAAGAGTGCAAATGGGACTGCCTTTTGGTTACTTTTATCTCTGGAGAGATCCTGTGAGGGGCCCTCAGCTCTGGAATTTATCTCCCCTTTGCTCAAAAACACCCTTCAACAATCTTTGACCTTCTGGGTAAGCTGTGAGGCTCAAATCCAAGGATTTTTTGTGAGAGAGGTATAAGAAGGGTTGACATTTGTGGATGCGGTAGGAAAGTGTGTTGTCAATAGTTGATTTAGTCCTTGGTTTATGATTTTCTCTTGTTGTTGCAGTTATCCTGTACAGTGATGTCAACTTAACCCATGGAGACTTAGGCTTTCCTAAATGGTCATAAACTGTAAAAAAAAATGACATTGAAATCAACCAGTGTATGAATAATTGTGTGCTTGTGAACAAAATGACCTGGCAAGCCAGTGCATCATAAGTCACTTTTTCTAAAATGATCCTTCTAGCCTTGCAAATCACACAAGTTCTGCATGTGTCTCTGGGGCACTCAAGTGAAACTGTGTTGTTGAGACTGCTGATACAGGAACAAGTAATGCTTTCATTAACTGAGAATACTTAATATGTTGCCCTATGTTGCAGCTGGAAGGTGAACTGTAAATACCTATTAAAACAGCATGTCCCACCATCAAAGTTCTCATGTCTGTCGCCTTTTAAATATTTTAATCTGAGATTCTTTAAAAGCTGTCTCCGCTGCTCTTACTCTTTGGATGCAAACAGATTTGTTCAATATTTTATTTCTAACCCACCCACGAAGTTACATTCATTTACATAACTTAATGAAGGCTGCATTATTCATTGAACTTCTCATATAACATTTTTCATAAGACATTATTAAACAAATTAAGCAAGCCAGTCTAGTACTGAGTCTTCTCTAAACTTGCTGCCAGTTATATTTCCTTTCTCCTAATCTATCACTCTAATGGTTGCAACTAATAAACTTTTCGAATCTTTGCTGCTAATCTGTATATGTTTTGCATTGCATGCTGGATGTATAACTTGACAGAGAATTTACAATACAAACCACCTGGCAAACAAAACTATCTGGATTAACAAATGCTACACACATCTACCCACTTTTTTGTTATAATAGAGAAGACAACTACATGTAACATGGTACCTTTAAGCCATAAATAAAGTAATGATTTGGGGCTGGAACATACTCCACTGAGCAGCGTCTTGAGAATTGTGGCTGCCTTTTAGAATTTCAAAAACATTGACTAAAGTCAATAAATTGCAGTTTGGGTCACATTAATGTTCAGCAGAGAAACAGCCATTTATAGGATCCTGTAAGACTGTCCAGGGAAAGCTGGTATGTAATAATTTTAAGGTAAAGAAATTCTGCGATGGGTTGCTTGCACTTGGGCTACTTAATCTGTATTTGGGACTAAGTCAAAAGTAGTTGGATTTTTAGGGATCCTAAGCATGCAACTCCCTTTGAGACAGATAGCAAATTTTGAGAATTTATACCTCAGAAAAATAAATTCTAATACTTAAAAAAATGCATGCTAGATCTGGGGATCTAATTTTATACATGTTAATTTTGAATGACTAGAGCATGTTCTTTTATCAGCATCCACCCTGAACACCTCTGCCAATGTGCAGAATTAACAAAACACAGCAGCGTTCTGTTCTCAAAGGTGACTGGACACAGATTTGTAAAAACAGTTGTTAAAACTTCCTGTAGCACTTAGGAAAGTACCACTGGAAAGTCAATGATGGAGTGTTTGACGTATTATTAAGTATTTTTCTTGGTACCTGTCCAAAGGTTATTCTACATCACTAACCAGAATAGAATAAGAAAACATACGATAGATTGAAATAGGGTAGAAAGAAGGGCAACCTTTTTGTCAGCCTTTCGTCATGCAAGGTCCAGAAGAAGACTCCTGTAATAAAGGTAAAAAAATAAAATAAAATCTCGGAAAAGTAAGTGCAAAACCTTAAGCGTACAAAGCTTCAGATTATACCATCCCTTCAAGAGATGCTTGTATGAACCAAAAGAAAAATCCTTTCCCAACTCAGCTGCTGAAAGCAACAGGAAGTAACATGCTGTCATTTCACTAGGACAAAATAAACAAGTCCCACAGAATTATTTTCAATCAATCAATATATTCTTTTCTATTTCCAATGAGTCTACAGCATTTATTTGCATATTTTTTCTTACTCATAGAACCATTACTAAAATTCACTATTACCTGTTCTGACCTTATCTGGAAATACTATTGCCTTTCAATCAGGAATTGATTTATCAAGTAGCATTCCTCAATGTCAACTTACACCAGTGTCATTCTTTAATGTAATTTTTATTCAATAATAGATGTAACTGTGTGTTGTGAAGAACCACAAATTTAGCTGATGCTGCTGGCTGGCAGGAGCTATTCCTCATGTGCGTTTAGGAACCCACCTTACCATCAGAGAAGAACCACAGTGCCACATATAACGCATGGCTTTTTACTCCAGGACCAAAGCATAGTACCCACTGAATTGGGTGGTTTGGTTTTTTTTTTTTGAGAGAGATCTAGTCAAATATTTTTCTTTTAGATGACAGGTTAACTAAGAGGAGGAAGAATATTAAATAGCCCAAAAAGGCCCAATTACAAAAGGAAGTGAGCGCTCCCCACCAAATCTGCCTCTCTATCGTGTTTTAGTTTGTTAGTATTGGAGCACCAGTCACTTACAGCAACACCTGAGAAAGAAAAGCAAGAGTGTGACTCTAGGACCTACCTGTTAGCAGTGGAGCAGGCTGCGGTGGCTGCTCCCTCATCCTGCCTCCTCCATCTCCACTGCAACACCCCAGCACAAACAACATTCACTCAGGAAGCTGGAGTGAGGACCTGGTCTGCCCCCCCACAAAATTAGCTTTTTAGTAGATAATTTTTCAGCAAGATCACCTTCTGCATCTAGCATAATAAGAAGGGTAGGGGGTAGGGGCTAGGGGTGCAGGAGCCAGTCAGCCCCTAAATATCAGCCCCAGTCTCATGGGTGCCCACACCAGCCAGTGCTGAGCAGGCAAAGCTGCGCACTGTCACAGCAGTGCTCACCTGATGCTGGTCTGCAGCCAGCATCTCAGCTGCCCAGATACAACTGCATCGAGTTGATTAGCAGGGCTTGTGAAACCTGCTCAAGGAGTCAGGCAAATATTTCAGCAATTAACCCACACTGAGCTCCATATTACTGCAGGTACACTGCTACTATTTCTTGGGGTAGCTTGTTTAAAGCTAACTCAAAGATGCCTGAGTTACACAGCAGGGACAGAGCGTTTAACAACAGAGGTGAACAGGGGCAGTGCCTAACATAGGTTATGTTGTCATGATTTATATAGCTGAGGATGTGCCCCCAGATGTCCAGACAAGATCAAATTAAGTATTTTTTTTTCTCCAATCATAAAAGCCCTGCAAACGTGGCTCACAAATAAAAAAGAGACAGATAAATGCATGTGTTACCTTAGACTTACACTGTGAGTGTTCATATTCTCCATATTTTCCACACATCACTTAGATTCCCGTTCTTTATAAAAACAAAATATAAACTAAAATAATATGAAGATCATGCAAAAAAAAAGTTCCCACATATAAAATACTTCAATTAAAAATAAACAAAACATTCTCCTACAGGAAAGCTGGGGAGTGACTTTTTATAAGAGCAGGTAGCGATAGGATGAGGGGCAATGGTTTTAAACTGGAAGAGGGTAGATTTAGACTAGATGTTAGGGAGAAATTCTTGTCTGTGAGGGTGGTGAGACACTGGCACAGGTTGCCCAGGGAGGTTGTGGATGCCCCCTCCCTGGAAGTGTTCAAGGCCAGGTTGGAGGGGGCTTGGGCAGCCTGGTCTGGTGGAGGTGTCCCTGCCCATGGCAGGGGGGTTGGACCAGATGATCTTTAAGGTCCCTTCCAACCCAAACCATTCTGTGATTCTATGATATAAAGAATATCAGCATATATTTGGATTTGCAGAATGTTGTAATGTTAAGGAGGAAAATGTTATCAATGGATACAAAGACAAGAGTATTGCTGTTCTCCAGACTTCTGATTGCCTCCAAATCAGGATCAGAGTTTGCAATTTTCTGCTACTATATTGGTAATAAAGGGGTCTTAAACTGACATTATTCATCAAACCCCTGAAAAGTGTAATGGTACAAGAGGCTTGCATAACAGAAATTATTTCAGATTTTAAACATTGCCAAGAATACTCATGCACAATCTAAAAGGACTTTTGTATTTTAAGTCTACAAAAAATTGAATATGAAAAACCCTTGATGGATATACTCATATGCAGGTTGCTTCTAACATCTCACATTAGATGCTTATACATTTAAAATGCTATCTGGAAGCACATCAAATGTATTGCAGAAACAGTCCTTTTAAAAGAAAATAAATCCAAAACCTTATAGATGTTATTAAACACCTGCAGTGATTTTGCGCAACTTAACTCCATCCTTAATTTTGACATTGGGAGAACATAATGAAAAAGTGACTGTTTTCCAGAAACAAACAAGAAAAAATTAAATTAGCCTATATGGTGCTATAAGTGTTCATGACACTGAATCACATTGGTTTACTTTGTAGATGTTTATAGAGCCAGCCTGTGCTGTTTGACTTTTGAGGGAAGACTAATAGGTGTAGTAATGAGGGGGGGTGGGTGGGGTGGCATAAAAAAACCTTATGGTTAAGCCTAAACAGGGGTCATGCCTAGGGCATTTTATCTGCCCTGCTTACACACCCCCAGGGAATTGCATCTCAACAGTCGATTCCCTGTTAATCAATTCACATTAGTGCCTGCCTTTAGTTTTCACTTTGCTGAATTCCAGGAGAGAAGATCTTAAACCAAATGCATGCTCTATGTCTGACCTAGCCAGAGCCACTTTTCAAGAAGAAATCCCAGCAGACTTTATCTTCTCTGCCAGCTGATAAGAGACACCTTCGCAAGTAAAGATTCATAGCCAACACAGAACAAGAGCCAGTGGACTGTTTACACAGGTCGGCAGTAATATGGGAGGAGGAGAGGACCCTTATGGAGTTGTTTTTTTTCCCCAAACTATTTTCTCTAACTACAGAGAAAGACTCATGCTACACAATATTCTGCTTCCCTTTTTTTTTTTCTTATTTACTACATCTCAAGATTATGTGCTTGATAAGAGACTTGCACCACTTGTTCTCACTCCATACCGTTTTCAGTGAGTGTGTGTTTTTGTACGGCTCTTGCCACTTAGAGGTTAAAACTTACAACAATTTACTATTCTCAAGTGAGAGCCGCATTAGCAGTGGAAGGCAGGGGAGAGTTATGAACATAGAAACAGCAAATAGCTCATTCACAAAAGCAGATCTGACTTTACATCCAAACCCTTTAGACCCACTGGTTAAAGCTACTCCGTAGCACACACACAGATCTTCATACAGAGGATCATAAAAAATAAACTTTATTATCAAACTTAAAATTCACACATTAAACATAAGATCTAGACACAAATAATACTGAAAACATTATCAAATAATAACCATTTTAGGTAATTTGGATGAGCGGCTGGTTACCATTGTTTCAAATGCCTTTAAGAATATTTCTCAATACACACAGCACTGTGAAATGTCTTCAAATGCTTAGCTGGCCAGCTTTCAATAAGATTTTTAAATAGGGGAAGACTTATTTCTATAGAAATAACATTTTCTAATTATGAATCAGAGACCCATAATTGTAGTGCTTGGGGAAAAAAATATCATAGCCTTTTGAAATAGTCAGAAGACATAAATAACTATTGTACAATTTTTAATATTTAAAGGCCTTCGTTACTATAAAAAGTTACTATGTACATATTAGATGCTGTACAGAAACCCAGTCGGAGGCAAGCATTGAACTCTCAGATTTGGCCGCTGAAACCTATAAATTTGGTAGGCAGATTGTCCACAGGGTACACTATGGGGCCCGTTTTCATTGTAGGAGGTCCATTCAGCAGCTGCCAGTCACAGCTCCGAGCCAACTCCACTGTAAATATTTTCAGAAGGACTTTTGCAAACTCTTTGCCCACACAGCTCCTCAAACCCCCACCAAAAGGAATGAAACTGAACCTAGAAGAATCCTCTGGAGATGGAGACATGAAGCGATCTGGGTTAAATTCATCCTTGTTGGTAAAGAGATCTGCCACGTCATGGGTATCACAGATACTGTAAATAACATTCCAACCTTTAGGGATCTGGTAACCCTATCAAAAGAAGAGAAAGGAGACATGAAGCACCTTGCTGTGTTAAATAAGGTGAAGTGTCAGCACAGGACATGTTGAGGCACCCCACCTCCCCTCCTGGTTTCCTGCATGTCACCCAAAAGCAGATGTGCTATGTGAAAACATGTGTACTTTGCAGCTGCACTGAGAAGTCAAGCCTAAGCCCTACTTACGTTTAGCTCAAGGGTCTTGAGTGCAATTCTAAATCCTCCAGGAACAGGAGGGCTCAGTCTGAGGGTCTCTTTGATGACACAGCCCGTGTACTTCAGCTGCTCTAAGACCTCCATGTCCAGCTGCTTTTCTTGGTTGGGACTGCACAGTAATCCCTAAGAAAGGAAGATGCTACCGTGACTTTTATGGAGCAGACGGTCCAGGGCTCCCAGCACTGAAAAGCAGCCAGCCCTCAGCCAGTGGTATTTTGCTGCCATCCCCTAGGAGTAGGGGACCACCTGGGTCGAGAGGAACCCCATCTAGGACACCTCTGCTGGGGGTACCTTCCCACTGCCCCCTCCTGTGAAATGGCTCCAGGGAAGACACACACCTTGACTTGCAGCTCTTTCCTCACTTTCTGCAAGACATCGTGGTGGAGCCCTAGGAAGGCAATGAGCGACGTGGCAGCACTAGCAGTGGTTTCATGGCCCCCAAACAGCAGCTCTGTGGCAGACTCCTTCAGCTCCTAACACAAAGGACAGATAACACAGACCTTGAACACTTATCCCTACAAGGTCCACTCTACCACCACACCACTGTGCATCTCTTCAGGGCTGGAGCAGACACCCAGGAGCCAGAATAGGGGTGGTGCTTATACTCCTTATGGACATGGCCCTGGTCCTGTGCTCCCCATCCAACAACCTGGTTGCATCCTCTACACAAGCTGGTTTATTTTATGGGGAGTGGGAGCACATCCTGCTCTCTCCTTTTGCCCCCAGAGGAGAAGCATGCTGATAATAGAGGGGCTGGGGGAAAGGGACAGATATGGCCTTGGGGAACCCCACCTGCATGTTAAGCTGCTCCCCATTGCCCTGTGTATGCTCCATCAGCAGCTGCAGCGCATCCTTGTAGCCACCCTCAGGCTCCTTGCGGGCCATCTTGGCCCGTATGTTCTCCTCAATCTTGGCGTGGATGATGTTGCGTGCCCGCAAGCCCTGACCGAGCAGAAGGGAGAGAAGAGTAGGGCTTAGACCACCCTGACATCCTTCCAGTCTGTTCCCCGCTGCCCTGAATGCAGGGGCAGCCCCTGTCCTCCCGGCCTGCTGGGAGCCTTACCCGATAGAGCCCACTAAAGGGCACATCGATGGGGAGGGAGAAGAGGTTGCGGATCATCTCCTCAAAGGCCTCCACCAGCTGCTGCTCACCATCGGGGCTGGCCTGGCGAGGCTGGAAGCCCAGCAGGATCCTCATGGCGATGCGAAACATGAGGCGCTTCACCTCGGGGTACACCAGTAGGCAGGGCCCGGCGGCACCCAGCCACTGTGCCAGGCAGGCGCTCACCTCTTCCTGGATGACGGGCACGTAGTGCTGCAGGGCGTCCCGGGAGAAGGCCCGCATGATCACCTGCCCGGGGGGACGAGGGGAAGGAGGAGAGGGGAGGAGGAA
>NW_010174033.1:65251-65489 GCF_000695765.1 Mesitornis unicolor
GCCCAGCAGGATGTGCCGCACGTTCTCGGCGCCCATCACCCGCACTGTGGGCCGCCCGAAGAGGTGAGTCTTGTAGATGAAACCGTATTTCCTGCGCTTCATCTGCAGGAATTTCCGCCTCTGGACAGGGGAATCGGGGGGAGCAAATAATAAAATAAATGTTAAAAAGGAGAAGAGGAAAGGGCAGGGAGACGCAGCTCTTTCCCACCTGGGCACGGGAGCCCGGCGAAGCCGCTGC
>NW_010174033.1:65544-65778 GCF_000695765.1 Mesitornis unicolor
TGCACCGCTGGGCCTGGCGTGCAGCACCACCTGCAGCGTCTCCCCAAAAAAAGGAAGCCCCATGGTGCCCGGGGGCAGCGGGAGCGGGCAGCTGGGGTCGCGGCTGCTCACGCAGTACAGGTCCCAGAGCTTGACGGCAGCCAGAAAGAGCAACAGGGGCAGCAGGAAGGTGCACAGGGCGCTGGTGACCAGGGCGGAGAAGCCCATGACTGGGGAGCGAGTCCAGCCCGGCCC
>NW_010174034.1:0-46119 GCF_000695765.1 Mesitornis unicolor
TATATATATATATATATATGACATAGTATTAAATGCCTGATGAAAGTCATACTTTCTGACCCACAGCCCCTAAAAGTTAATGAGTCAGAGGCAGAGTCTATACAATGTTATTTTAATATAAACTTCAGTGATCCATGCTTGTACCAATCTTCATTGCTTGCAAGTTCCTGTGAGCTCCTAAAATACATTGGAAAGTTACAAACATGAGAGGTGTACTAACCCAGGTTCAAATAATGCCTTTTTTCATGTGGCTCAGATAAATATGGGTAGATACTGGCAAAATCTGAGGTCTCTAATCTAAATTAGTAAGAAAATAACCATTATGCTTATGTCAGCCTGCCAAAAACGGATGCATCCTGTTTAGGTAGAACAGCCTAAGTGGTATGAAGTGCAGAAAGTATTTTTGTAACTTTTCAGGCAAATGGAGGAAATATTAACACCATCCATTAAAAAAAAAAAAGTGAAAAAACTAAAAGTGTGTTGTAGCTCAGAGACAAAAGTTACTTAGTATGTGCTATAGGAATATATGAGCTACAATCGGATGCTGCAGAGATTCCCCTGTGAAAGTTACTGTGACAGTAAGGCTTTGTTGTGCTTGACAAGAGAGCACAAGAAATGAAATATTGTATTCAAAGTCATGGACCACATATAAGAGTAGCGATTATCTGTACAAGCAGATGAATTTACCAAGGGATAAATGGTAGAGAGAAACAAAAGATGTCTGTGGACCCAGCGTCACCTCATAGAAAGAATTAGTAGAGCTCATGTTAAAAGAATTAATACAGCTAAAGTGATAACATTATCAATTGTGTTAATTAAGAAAATAACTTTGTCTTCTCATGATACGTTAGAAACAATAAAACTATGAATAATTTCATCTAAGTTAGTAAAGGACAAAAGCTAAAAGGAGATATTCATGCTGGAGAGTATTGTTATCTTTTTAAGAGGAAAAAAGGCAATGATCTTTTCCTTTAATTTGTCCAATGACATCTACATCTCAGAGTCTCAAAAGCAGTTAGTCAGCTCTCAGTGGCTGCTGGATCCAAATTCATGCTGTCAAATGTCATTTTTACTCTAGACTTCCCTTTGTATTTTGCAGAGCCCATCACACAAGTGTGGGCTGTGTAAGGCACAGGCAAAGGTCACCAGTGGGAGGAAAGACAGAAATCAGTAAAACTGCAATATCTCATATTTCTCCTACAAGAGAGAATCAGAGAACTTTAGAAACATCAGCTTTTTGGATGTTGATACTAGGAAAATACTTCATGCCTACCTATCACAAAAGACCTACCCAACCAATCTAATGCGACATTAGATTAAGTAAGAGAAAAGCTACACTCAGATGTCCGGCCCCCATCTCAGGCTAAACACTCTGCTGAGAGGTGAAACCGAATTTTTAAATTTAAAAAAAATTTCTTTCAGTCTTAAAAGTATGCAGTAGGACTCATTGCTGATTTTTGAAACAACACAATAATTATAAACAACAAGACAATAATAAATTCACAAGGGGTTATGTGAGTGTCTGCAGCTACTTTTACATTAGCGAGCAGTGCAGACCTACAGCAGTGCAAAACAGTTGCTGTTGAGGACTTTTCCAAGGCTGTACATTTTTTTGAGCACTAGTGCTCAATTAAAAAAAAAAGGCAAATGACAATATGACAATTGACATATTTGACAACAGCAAAGTGAATGATACAACAAGCCCTTTTTTAATTCAGTCCTTGATTCTGATTAATAAATCCTCTCAAAAGACGTTTTGCAACACGAGTGCTTCATCTAGCGTGACGGACTCACTTAGACAAGCACTGGAAAATAAACCCCTATCAAGGATTGGTTTCTTATTGCTCCCTCATGACAGCAAAGTGTTCCACTTTGCAGTAGGTGTCCAATGACCAAAGTGCAGGAACAGAGCGCACTACACTACTGTCTACCCTCAAGTCCATCTACAGACCATCTTTTCAGCACATCCCATGCTGAAAGTTCCCCGGTGAAAACAGATTTAAAACCATAACAAAACAAACAAATCTGCTTGTCTCCTATTAGAAATGGACTCATGATTATTCCTGTGCTGTAGACATTCATATTTAATTAATACAAACGATTCCACTTTTAAATAATATATTCTTTAAAATGGAACTGTTCCACTACAGCCAACCTCAGGAGATACAAAATCCTGACTCAGACACTATAAAATGGCAATATCAGGCCTCAAAACTTCTGAGGTTGAAAAAAAAGTTATTTGAGGCTTTTCGTTTGGTTTAAACAATGCCGTTTGCCAGCCCTACATCAGTTTTGCTCCCTGCTCTCTCCTCATCTCTCATTGAGGCGTTGCTCTACGTCCTTTGCCGCATGGCCAGGCTCATCTTACCCCGAGGAAGGCAAGGACATGACATACCCACCTCTTGCAGGAAAGAAGCAGACCACAGAATAGCAGCAACCTCCCTGGTCCCTTCTTTCTACAGGGAGGGCACTGAAGGAAGGGGGGGAAATATCTCAGTCGTTCCTGCAAAGCACTGACCGCCTCATGATTTTCCCTAAGGTTTGGACAAATCCAGGGAATTTTCACCTGAGGTTGCCAAAAGCAGGACATTTTGCAGGAGGTAAATGACAGCAACCAGAACGAACCTGATCGTTACCTGTCATTTATTGGGCACTGACATGTGGTTTTAGGGTTTTGTTGACCCTGAAGTGGTTGGCATACTGCAAAGATGGTACGAGACTTCTCATGCTCCAAGCAAACTCTGGCTGGTGAGCTTAAGACCTGCCTCAACAACATCATCTGGAGAAGACAGGAGCTTAATGGTAACTGCAAACCACTGATGCGCTCTGTCCAGGCTGTGTTTTGGTCCATTTATATCTCAACAAAAAACATAACTTTGCCACTGTTCGTCTTTTCAATCCTAGCCCAGCTGTTTTCCCATCTTCTGAAGAAGATCCTTACAGTTCCCTACCCTCTCAAGAGAGCGGAAAGGTCTGGAGGACCAAGCATAGGACAACCCCTGAGTTCTGCAGAGCCTCATCCCTTCTTCTGCTTGATGGACAATTTTCAGCAAATTGCTAAACCTCTTCTCCCAGGAGGGAAATAGAGTGAATTTTTATCTACAGCAGAGGTGGGGCAATGGACTAATGTGGCGTGCTGTAATGGCTCTCAGGTCAGCGACAGGAGCAAGAATAATGGATTCTTCTGTTTTGGAAAATTACTATAAATCACAAGCTAAAAGATGTCAAGGCACACTATGCTTTTATGAAGTAAGAATGAACTTCTTAGCTCCAGTATCAACAGACTGTGATTTTGCAGGTGATGTCACTCCTGGAGCTGAGAGTGATGCATGCATTTTCGGGTTTTTTTATTTCTCTAGAGAGCATCGTTGGAAGACAGCTGATTTATTTACAATAAGCAGATCAAAACTGAGACTTCAGATTCATCTCAGCAGCCTGTTATGTTTTCAATTTTTGACGTGAAAAATCAATAGCATTATGTTTTCAAAGTGCTGTATTTACACTGTTAGTCCTTAATATCCCAAATATTTCTCTGGAGAGCATCGTTGGAAGACAGCTGATTTATATACAATAAGCAGATCAAAACTGAAACTTCAGATTCATCTCATAACATCTGTTATGTTTTCAATTTTTGACGTGAAAAATCAATAGCATTATGTTTTCAAAGTGCTGTATTTACACTGTTAGTCCTTAATATCCCAAAGGCACATAACAATATCCACAAGCCTGAAGCCATATGAATTTTACAGTTTATTTGTGGGTTTGTTTTCCTATAGCTCAACAAAACAACAAATAGTGCTCTCTGTGGTGTAATGCCTGCTAATATCCCCGACAGCAGCCAGATATATGTTTGCATCCAAAAGCAGAATCTGAAGGTGCCGGGGCATGCAAATCATGGAAAATTTCCTTCTTCTGACACCAGCAGCAGATTTGAGCAAGGTGGGCAGAGCAGCGACTTTCACAACAGCCACCACTGACTCAGAAGACAAATCTCTTAGCTATATCTGATATAGGTATATCCTTTTGGGGTGGAATAATATTAGGGATTAATTTCACTCTTTTAGGAGTATAATTAGTGTGGATTCAATGATCTGCTGAATTCAGCCTTGATAAAAGACTTGCTAATGCAAAATGGATTATGAGCAGGGTTGTACACAAGGAAGGATAATAAAAGTTCCTTGAACAGGTAACACACATATGGAGAAGTGCACTTGGGTATTGAATAGTTTCATTGCTTAGGCAAGAATTGGGCATCAACAATGTTTTTTAGAGACCCCAAAAATTTGAAAGTCACTGTTATATTATACTACAAAATATAAATGAATTGCAAGAGATCAGGGTCCCTGAAGGCGAGAGGAAAGCAATAAGAGAAATTCCAAAAATCCTGAATTCAAACTGTGAATTCAAAAACTGAATTCAAAATTCAAGCATTATGTTTTCTGGAGAATAGAGGGTGTTTGAAAGCAATGAGAGAAACTCAATTTGGGAACAAAAATTAAAATTAAAAGCCATGTAAGTGCTTGATAAACAACATCACATTGCCTTCTGCTTGGGATTTAGTTCATGAAATCAACCTAACTGTAAAGCATTGTGCACACCAACACAGCAATAGCCCCCCATGCAGTACCATGTGCCTGGGCCAGTGCCCACAGCAGAGGACATTGAGAGTGTCCTCGCCAAGGGGCACAGGAAGACAACACCCAAAATGCATTCACAGCTTGCCCAAGAAGACGACATTATACCAGGGGCCCTGCTTAGATTAAAAAATTCATCTCCAGATTGGAGCCCTCAGCACAAAGCTCCCCACCTTCAAGAGACAGCACATTGGAAGGAAAAGATCTGTGTTCCCACAGTATCCCACTGGCACACCACAGTTTCCTCACACCCGTGTTTGAGCTCACCCTGCTTATGAATTTCAGGGTGGCTCTTCTCTGGGGCAGGCAGAACTATATTTTTTTGCAATAGTTTTCCTGGGACTCTCGGTGGCAAGCTGGCTGCGTGAACCTGCTACAGCGGAGTAACACTGACTTACATGTGCCAAATACCTGCCTCTATCCCTCTCCTAATCTTGGAGAGGGAATTTGAGTGTCTCTGTAGACCTGAGTCAAAACAAGCCAAAAGAAAATAGAGCAAAAATTTCACAGGATCTGAAGAAGCCGCAAAGGTTTTATTGAATATTTTTATGGTATCTATAGCACAGCAGGGATAAAGCGGGTTTCACACTCCTGTTTTCCTGAGCTTGACTTGTGAAAAAAGCATGTGTCACTCAAATATAGGAGCTACATAATCAGCAGAGACTCTCTAGAAGTAAAGGAAAAGTAGTCATGGTCAAGGCATGGTTCAAAAATGGAGCTAAGTAACCCAGCAAGTACAATTTTAACCAAGACAACGGTACCCCAATAGTAGCACGGCATGAGAACAAGCAACAAGGAAAAGCTACAAAAACAGGACCAGCTAAAGAAGAGCAGAAAGGCAATGCCATCTCACAAGATACCACACCTGCAACTTTGGCTTAGGCTCCTGAAATGCTTTTAGGGAGAGGTTTCCTATCATAGAGGAAATCCCATCCCTCTGCTTTGCCATCGCTGTCTGTTTGTCCATTAAATGTGTCCTGGAGACACACAAAAGCCTGATCCTGTCCCAAGGCGAAACAAGCAGACTCCTGGCAGACCAGCATGTGAAATCTCATCTGTTCCCTTCTCGTGTAAAACAATAAGGCCTGGAGCAAATACATGCATAACTATTTTCCAGCTCATAAACTTAATTAGAGTAACTTAGTGATTAACATGCGAGTCAGAGACTGGGAATATAACTTCGAAATGCTGACTCTCTTTCCTTCACTCTGCTGGATCTCTCTGCTCCTGTTACAGGCTGAGACTGATATTAAAATTGTTCTTTTTCTGCCTATTTACTATTGGAGCAATAGTTCAACACCGCACACTTGGGTGCAGCCAGGCACCCAACCAGGGTTCCTGCATCCCACTCAGCAAGGAAACACTCTCCAGCTGCACGCAGACACTGGGATTTGCTGATCCCTGACTCTCAGAGGAGTACTTCAGTGCTAATTTGCAATTAAATGCTGTTTAGAGTTCTGCTAAATAAAAAGAGCTGGTTTTTCTTTGGTGTAAAGTGCCATCACAACACTGACTTAGAGTTTTACACCTCCAGGGGATTGCCCTCTCGATGATCAAACAAAGCTGTGGGGAAGAGGCATGAACACAGTTTCTGCAAATACTTTTTCTCTTCTTGTAACAGAGTATTTTGGGACATTCATTTTAATTTCTTGCTTTGAAATCAACCAATAATCAGTAACAAATCAGTATCAGATAATCAGTATGAAATCAAACCAATTGCTATTTTATGCTCTTGATATTGCCCAAAAGACACAAATGATCAGTTCTCTTCCAAATCCATTCTGTAATAAAGATAATGCTGTATCTGTATAGTTCTCCAAAAAGGACAATATTTATCAAAATGACATTGCACTGCCAAGCATGAAATATATCCTATGTTTATATCACACATGCCCAGAAACCCTAACACCATAGGGACAAGTGGAGGAGAGAAAGAAATAAAGGACACTGCAACCACTAAAGATCAAAACTTTCAGAAAATTTTCCTGACTTTCTCAGATATCCTTCAGAAGGCTACACCTTAAAATCTTTATTCCTGTAAATAAACATTTTATCCTGCAGAAAGAACAGGAAAAGTGGAATGGAAATCAAGAAGATTCTGTGTGAAACTAAGTATTAGGAAAGATAATATGAAGATGGACTTAAGAATAAAGTGAAAATACATAATGTAAGCATCTACATGTGCACATATGCATGCAATTTTGCACCTGTGTTTTTTGCATTCATGCACCCATACTTTCAGCATCTTACAAGAGCAGGAGGAGAAACAGGACGTACCTTATTCATGAACTCCGACTAAAGTATCCCCCTGGAGCTCCACAGATGCTTTTATGTCAGTGCCCAGACGGGAGCGATATGTAAAAGCATAAATCCACAGTGCTCTCAGTGTTTCAAGTTTTAGAATTCAAAAGGGAGAGGGGAAAATCACACTGTTCCTCAGGAAAAGGCAACCTCTCTTGAAAATTCCCCTCTTCCCAACTGAGGCTCCCAGCCCCTGGATGCTGTGATCGTCCTCCCTCTCACCCTTCCCAGCAATGCTGCTGTCGATCACCCACTTCACCCCATCAAAATCCCTCTCTGGAGCATCCTGCCCCTGCGTCCGTGCCTATCAGCTTTCCAAAGCAGCAATGACACCTTAGAGAGAGACCCCGGGCAGAGGAGGGGGCATAAGCCAGACCTGCTGGAGCCGGCCAAATTCTGTCCAACCACATGTCACATGCTGCTGATCCCTCCTGCCAGCACAGCTGTAATCCTGTTTATCGCCTGCATCAAAAAACGGAGAACGCTTTTAGACTTTAAGGTTTATGTGTTGGTTTTTGTTTTTTTTCTTCAAGTGATTCTTACTTTCTGATAAGAAAGGGAAAAAATATACAGTCCTAAAAGGTGCTTTCTCAAAGTTAATAAAAGCAACTTTGTATTTTATATTGTATTTCATTCATGCTCACCAGCACCACCAGTCACTTATAAAACTGGGCTAGATAGTCAAAAGTCATGGGTGTAAATCATCATCACCACCCCAAACTCAGTAAATTTGTACATTAACTGAAGACCTGACTTTCAATCCCCACTGCAGTAACATAAAATCTAAAACCTGCAAAAGAATTTTACCAATATGAAACAGAGAAATGAATCCCAGATTTTCCTCACCAAGGCAGATTTCTGAGTCTGCACAGCTCTGCCCCACAGAACCAGTTGCCTGATCAAGAAGTGCTTTCCTGGGTAACACAGCAAAATGAATCCAAACCTGGATATGGAAAGAATATTGCAGGGAACATTTTTAGTTGCTCTGTAACCAGAGACAAACCGTGTCAACTTTCTGCCAGGGGCTAGGAATTAAGAGGCTGTAGAAGTCGCTGAAAGACTTTAACAAATGGTAACTTCATATGACATTTTAATACCAAAGGTCAATACAAATTCTGACACTTTCTTGCTTAATTTTTAAAAAGATAATCACTAATTTCATCAGTGTCTTTCTATGATTGTCAAGAGGTGAAAGGATTGGATTCTACAATTAAAAGAGAAAAAAGGATTGTGTTGTACAACGGTAAAAGAAGATAAGAGCAGCCAAATGATTTCCAGAAGTATGGAGATTCTTCTGAGCCAGGGCAGAGTCTTGCAGGAAGGCTGGATATCCCTCTCTGATGGTTACATAAAAAAGAAAAGCAGCATGTTTTCTTCTTTCCTAATGAAGGGATTCAGAGTAGCCCAGGTTTTGGTTACACACTGGCCCTGGTTAGTCCACACAGACTGCAGCCTTCCTTGGCACCCGCACAGATGCTTCAGCCCATAAGCACAGCATATAAAGGGAAAAATCATGAAACTTCAGAGAGTAACTTTCTAACTGACCCAAAATACAGGCTACACCATCAAAAATCTCACGTGGCAACTGACTTCAGGACAGATCACTACAGAATTAGCAGGAACACAGTGCTTTATGCTCAGATGACTTGAAGCTGATTTACAGAAAATGCTCATTGTTAATGTCATGTTTTATTTACAGGGTGAAGAATCAGGGCAGAGAAAGATGAAAAGCACATGCTTTTCCAAATAGAAAATTCACTCTAGGTGAAATTTTTCAGTCTTCCAAATAGTCAGTGTATGCCGAAACAGTTGTAGACATCAGGAAAGCTCTTGAGATGGGAAGATCCAGAAGTTCCAGCCCCTGTAAAACCCCTCCTGTGCTGCTACCCTGCAATCCTCAAGAGGAGACCAAGGTAAGTGGCTGCTCCACAGGTGACAAGTCCCAAAAACAGATGTTACATGGTGTCTCTCCTCTCCTCACCCCCACTTTTTTAAGGGTTAAAAAGAGCAGTATGACACAAGAGGGTCAGGACTTGGAAAGGGCAAAGAAGAGTGGGTGAAAAGGAGGAAAAGGGAAGAATGGGTGTAATTTATAGCATCACTAAGAGCCTTTGGCACCAGGAGACAACAGGAACATGGTTTTCCTCCAGAGCACTAACAAACAGACTGGACTTCCAGGGCTCCCACTGATAGTTCTGACCTATAATATAATTTTTAGAGGAAGATTTTGGTATTAACTATGGAGTCAAACACCGCTAGATGTAAAGTATAACTTTAACTCCTTCTGGGGTATGTCATTTATCTCCAGAGAAGACTTTGCTTTCCTGAGTTGCAGAAATCATGGCAAGCAACTCGTGAAAAGCAGCAGTGGAAGAAAGTTGAGTTTATTCTTCCATTTATTGCAAGTGGTGTTGGTGATAGATGTTGTCATTGTTAGTAACAGACCACTGACCTTAAGTTCTCTTCTTAGCCCTCATCTTAAGTGGTCTTGACTTTTTTTGTATGCTCTAAAATACAGCCAGATTATTATTTTTTAACGATAGTCCTTGTTCAGTAGCTTTAAATCTTGGACTTTTTCATATTTAGTAAGGTTTAGTCATATCATATATAGCAAAAGACCAGCAAAGAACCGTATGTGAACAAAAATCCTAGCATAGTATAGGACCACTGATGACTGGAAAAGAAGCTCACTAAGAAAAAAACAGTATAAAAATATCCCCAAGCAAACCACAAAACTTCACAAAAAAGTGAAGATGTAAAACTGAATAGATTTAAGTTGTGAAACATTTTCAGGAACTTTGGAGGGAAAAAACCCACAGTTTGGAAAATATTCCAGTGACTGAAGAGAACGAAGAAGCTGCTTGTCTTCCCAAGCTTGGATGAATCCAGGTGGTATGTGCCTTTCATGTCAAGACCATCATACACAGAGAAATGAAAATAGTGAACATGCTTGCAAGAACACAAAACTGAATATTTGATTGGGGTTTATTTTAGGGAAAAAAGGTACAAAAGAGAAAAAGTACAGGGAAAATAATCCTTCTATTCATCAATTTTTTTTCTATTCTAAAGCAGCTTTTTAACAAATCATTGATGTAATACAAAAGAAAAAAACAAAACAAAACCCCAACACATCAGCAAGGCGGTACTTCAGTTATTGGTCTACCACAGCACTGCTAACATATTTTTTCAACACACAACATGAAGCACTATAAAACTCCGTGTCACCTGCATCATTTGCACCTCTATGCAGTATTCTTGGTGCAGCTGGTAGGACATCAGTCCAAAGTAAATGTAGTCATGGGTCAACTGCAGATTGTCTTGAATATTTAACATGTCCATTCACATGGTTGTCAAAACTTCACAGCTTGATTTTTAATGTCACACTGGTCAACTGAGATAAACTTTAAGTATTTTTCTGCTCTGCTTATGCAATTTCAGCTTGGCTACACATAATGATGTGAAAGAGGGAAATTTGAGTGCAAGAGTATAATTCATCAGGATGTGTCCACTCAAAATTATTTCTACTGCACTTGCACTCTCATTAAGAAATAGATGCCAGGACTCATTAAAGGTCAAGGCTGTGCCAGCCTCCAGGTCATACATCGTGACATGTGACAGAATGAATTACAATGCCAGGACAAAGCTTAAGGCAGAGAGGAGCTCAGTGGTGGTGGGTGCCATCAGCTCTTGTGACCTTATCTTCTAGCTGCCAAAACATGCAAACTGAGTTATAGACTATGCGAAATCTACTAGCACTACTTTGGATGATACTTTAGATGTTAATGCTGGGACAGAATTTGCCAAGTGGAGAATTTGCGCGCATATCCAGGCCTTCCCTGTTGGTGTGGCACTGGCTGAACTCTAGTGCTCTTGATATTGAGATCTTCTCCACAGTGACTGACTCACTGAGAAAGATACCTTGCTCAGCAAATGATGGCAATACAAGTGCATCAGTTCACTGATACAAAAATGAGTTCTTGAGAAGTTAGAGTTTTATGGGATGGAGAGACTAGAGCATTTTAAACTAATGCACAGCTGTTTAGCAGGAAGGGTATTTTTATAGCTTGAGAAGACACAGCAAGAAGCTCAGAAGTATATGCTGTTCTTTCATTGTGCAGTTAGAAATTTAAGACACCTCTGCAAATTCTCTGTCTCCAGAGAACAGAAGACTGCTGATTGCAAAACTTTCCATGAAGTCCTCTCTTGAAAAGGTGAAGTGGGAAAAACCCTCTTCTAAATGAACAGCTATAAATTTAAACTAAAGGAAGAAAGGAAGGAGGAAAGGAGGTGACAGGTAGCAGGTAGACTGTTGTCTTCTTTTTTTTATTGTGAAAGAGAAAATCTGAATGGCTAAATGAACAGAGAAATGCTAAAATAATATGTTTTAATTAACAGGAGCCCTAATTGGCAAAAATAAATGATACACACAAATGAAAGCTATCACAAAAGATATTTGGAAGGAGTGTTGCATCCTTAGTGCACCAAAAGCTCACAGCTCCTTTTCATTCACAGATTTCAGACTAAAATAACAATAGCACTGAAAATCCTGTCTTCATTTTGGATACCTGTCTCTCAAGTGGCCCTTTTACCACACAGTTCTCACTGAGCGTTCAAGTGGATGATCAATGGTACGGCTCGAGTTAGAGTACAAAACAGGGAAACAAAAGTAAGAGTTGGATATTTTAGCCTCTAAGGCAAGTTCACACATACTTATTCACCTGCCCACACCTGCCCACTATATTTTGGCTATAGGTTTCTTGGTGCAGAAGTTTTTCTTTAAGACTTGAGCATTTATATCCAAATTGCCACTATTATTTGTCAAGAGACAGCCTATTCTAGACTTTCTCACTAATAAATGCTCCAACTTTGGAGTTATGAATGAAAGTTCTTGAGAAGTTACAAGGCAACTGGAAGCATGAAAACTCCAGCATGTTTTGTTCATCAAAACACAGCGCTCTCCCTCTACACATTGTATGTAGCGGCTTGCTGTGCCATTCCTTTTGAACTGATAACTTAAGTCAGATAGGAAAGTAAAATATATCCCTTTTCTCCTGCCCCCTCAAGAAAAAAAAAACATTCTCTCTGGCATGTAATCCTCGGGAGAAATAGAATATTTTGTATGTGAAAAAAAAGTCCTTGTATGGTTATATGAGTTTCTCATACTTTGTGCAAAGTGGCTGTCTCCACTGCTCCACCAGCAACTGGACCTTCAGGGTTACATCTTCCACCATACCTAGCAATGGAGGATTCCTCTCTCCTATTGTTTTCTGCCTATCTTTGTTCTCATCTTGTTACACATAACCATCCTTCAACCTTTTTTCTTGCTCTAAACCCTTCCTGACTTCTTGACTCCCAATTCCTTTCTTCCTTGCTCTTAGAACAACATTTTTCAGCTGTGTTGTCCAAAAATCTATCAGCCACTTTGAGATGCCAGGGAATGGGATCCATCTACATTAATCTCATATCAGTTACTGCAGAGAAACAGATAGTTATGGTTTTGCTATTACCAGAGGCCATGTCACTTTGCTGACTCATGCATAGCTGAGAGTAATCAAGTGAATTGCTCACTAAAATTGTCAAGTTTTCTAAGACTAGAGAACTAGGTCTAAAATTAGTCCTGATTCTAACCTGTCCCATACACATCCCTTGAAAACAACTTGTAACAACCTGCACTGCAAACGTAAGCAATGTCTCCTTTAGCATGAATGCATGTAAGAATATTTTTTTACTTACTAAGGCATATAAAATCTGTGTGATCAATCAAGCCACTAATTCTGTCCTCTGGGTCTGCAGGACATGTCAAAGACAACCTTAAACTCGGCCATCTGCTGACAGTTCACTCAGGCCATCTGGGTATGTCTCACTTCAAAAAAGTCCTATCTCAAGCAATGAGGACACCTTGGGATCTCCTGGTTTCAGCCAGCGGTCTCCATTCTCCCAAGAGGAGGAACTTGAAAGGTACAAAGCAAAGAGATGGCCAAATAAAGTGCAGCAGCCCATTATGTACAGGTGAGCAGCCTTCTGGACTTAATTCTATGACACACAAAGATAATTATACATGCAGGCTAAGATTCATCTCACCTAACATTAACTGATGAAAATTAAACATCAAAATTTAAATATATGTATGCCTTTTATCTTTAAACATGAGAAGAATAAACAGAAAACAACACTTTCCTGATTGAATGACTCAAAAGAGGAAATAGGTTAAATAAAGGAAAATGGAAATAAGTACTTTTGTTAAAATTTTGAAATGAAAATTTCTGATTATAAATACTTTCTAAATACTCATTTTTAATTTCTCTATCTCTGAAAATATACATTAATTCTGAAATTTTAATGAAAATTAAGCAGTTGACGTGCTTATCAGTTTCTTAAGAATATTAGGACTATGTAATTACACTGCCAGTTTTCCTTAATAATTTTTAAACTTAATTCCCTCCAAAAGAGAAATTAGTGAAATCTCTCATTGTATCTCTTTTAATGTTCTGAAAAATCAGTAAAAACGTAGATAAAAAGTCATGCAGAACCATATCCCTCAAGAAAGAAAGGAAGCAGACTCATGACCTGTGCCATTCATGGAGGATAATCAAGGCATCAACCTTTTTTAGTGCCTGGTCAGACAACTGAAACACCAGTATTTCTGTGTGCAATATTTCTCTTTCAACATCTCTTAAGGTTAAGAGGTATGGAAAGAATGTAGCATGATTGTTGTAGAGGGAAAGGAGAAGATATACATTAATGGATGAAGAATGATAGAAAAATCAAGCTTCAGTGATTTCACTGCTCATGATAAAACTGATTACTTGGATTTATCTGAAACTGTAAAGAGCTCACCAATTTGACAAGATGTACATATCTCCTACTTGTGCTGGTAGGCTGGTAAATATGGGTAGACCTCATATTCAAAATAAGAAATGCTTCCACTTAAGAGTCTAAAGAAAAGGTAACAGAATAAGTAGAACTGCTGGGGATGGGGAACAAAACAAAACAAGAAAAGATATATTAAAATTAAAAGTTGTTTAATTTGAAATGGAAGCTATTCAAGAGAGATGTCTGAACAGTGTAATAATTTTAGAAGAGTGAATAAATTTGTTCCCTACTTATGTTAGAAAGGCAAGAAGGGAATGGGGCCAATATTTCAACGAAAGAGGTACACACGAAACATTAGGAAAAAAAAAAGGGCTTGGGCTGACATCTAGTAGAAATGGTTTCAGAAGAGTTTGGGGAAGAGAGATGGACAAGACAACTTTGATTCCCTACTACTCTTGTTTTGAGCCTATATAAAGTAACTATATCTATTAATAAACAGCCCATGTGCTAAGTATGTAGAGATGTAACCAGCACAGAAAAACACCTTACACATCAAACCCAGGTAACAGATACTGAAATGCATTAAATAGCAAAGTTCAAAAGAGTACGAAACCGTATTTGATAAATCTGTGTCTATTTGCATTGTACATGTCTTTGCTTCATATGGTCTGTTCAAGAAAGAAACTAAACACATTTGTTGACAGGGATTAACCTCGTGGGGTTGTACGTTAGTGACATTAGACCCAAAGGCAACTCTTTCTGGGTTTGAAACAAGGAGCTGCCTGTTTGAATCTTGACTGTGTTAATAGTTCACACTTCATTTGGACTCTCTGCTTTGCAAAACATTAAAATAAAATAGCCTCTTTAAATGTTTCCTTTGATGGAAGGATTTCTTCTGAATTTGAAACCAAAGACCCTCCAGCAATTTCAGCAATGATTTTGTCTTTCCATTGCTAGAAAGTGTAGCAACTTCTTGCTATACTTCATTTCTCTAGATATAAAAAATTCAGTCCCAGTACCTAATTCTATCCACATCTAATTAACAAACACATTGGTGGCATTCTGAGAAAGGAGAAAATCACAAGTCACCCTGGATCCATCATTTCCCCACAGACTCTCAAAAGACACTTTAAAAAAGAATAAAAATCCAGTATATTACACAAGCTTCAGCTTCTCAATTTGTCTCCATTTAAAGGAGACAATGAAACTTAATAATGTTTAAAACTAACTCAAGAACACTCTGTGTTTATTATATCATTGAAACAGCTGAAGCAAAATGGAGGTAACACTAGTTAAGAAAATTAACCATAAGAACAGGCACTGAATTATAGAATAGTATTAGAATAACCAATATTTGGTTGAAATGGTCATCGTCTAAGGGAAACAATATAGCTTAATAGCTAATAGAAATGTGGGTGCTTTGACTTCTGCAGAGTTATGAATCAGTTTTGGCATTTGCAGAAAAGAGACACAATCTCTTCCATGGAGAGCTCAAACCAGGAGTAAAGACCATAACCATTTTCTCCCCATGAAGAATTTTTATATTTTCCTACCTTTTTGTTATGGATGCACTTTCTCAGTAGTTCGTTTCTTTTTTTAAATCTATTTTAGAATAGCTCATCTGATCCAACCCTGATCAGTTCACAACCATATTAAGCATGAACGGATTCTTCCACTGGTGTTGTCTGCTTGTGTGAGTGTACGTGTTAACACACATACACACTTCCCTGCTCTGAAGCTCTTCATGAATGTGTGACTTAACATGACCCATAACAGGGCACAGAGCTGCTAATTACTGTAATCTAAAAGTTATACAGCCTGATTAATCTACTGCAAAATGATCAGCAGCAAATGCCTGACCTCCTTTCCCAAGGGCAATGCTCTATAGCAAAAAGGAGTTGATGGTCAGGTGTGTTTTGAACAAAGTTTGAACATAAAGGAACATGAATCTTTCTTTCTTTGCACACAGAATAAAACTGGATGAAAAATATGGTTCTTATTCTCAGCTCCCAGACTCCAAAATGCTCTAGCAAGGGGAATCTCCTAATTTCCAATCTGGAGCGTCTCCCTGCCATGTCAGTAAATCACTTTCCCAGACATCTCTACCTGGAGATAAGTACAAACTTGTGCTTGTACCTGCCATTACTCCAGCTACAAAATTCCCTGCTTTTTGTGTAAATGTTGTTAAACTAATAGAACTTATTCCATTAGTTTTAGTGAGCAGATTTGGCAAGATTTCACCCAACATGCCACAACAATTGTAATTAGGAGAAGTAACTCTCTGCTTCTGCAGTTACCACCTCTCCAACACCATCCTTTAGAGATACTTAACTTTGTGGTTCTCATTTTAGCTCCTGTTTGTTTAGTTTTTAAACACACTGTCACCCTGCTGGTTGGTATATGTTTGCCTACATATCCAGCTACTTCCTTTGGAGTCAATAACTAGAGAAGGATTGATGAAATTTGAAGTTATTGATGGAGCCCCATATACTTGAAGCAATGCTGGTGTGTCTTCACTCATAGGTCCAGGCTTTCTTCACGTCCATGCTCCTGGGAAAAAGAGGGTAAAGAGCCAGAGGGAATATTTTGCATCCACCTCAGCTGACTTATCCCCTATCAAACAACCCTACAAACAGTTGAGTGACACAGATGAGAGAACAAGGCAAGAATAAGTACTCGAACTTAGTATTGCTGACAGAAAATGGTACATGGGGCTGCATCTTAACACAAGGGCTCATCTAAAAGCAAAGTTTTTTTGTAACCACAATGAAATGGGACTAGCTGTTATGTACTTGATTCCCAGGATCTTACACAAGTCTTCACTGGAGTCGCTGGTTTATTCATACAGTAAAAGGATCTTGACCATGTTGCCAAGCTCCAAAAAAATGCAGTATGAAGGAACTGTAACAGCCAGATCAACCGGTTCAATATAAGGATGACTCAGTGGAGGCCACCAGCTGAGTTTTTCAATTGCAACCATATGTGTAAATGATATTTTCAAGTTTTGTTTTGTTGTTTTTCTTTTTCTCTGAGTGGTCTTTGGGAAAAAAGAACAAGCAAAAACATGAACTCTGGCCTATTAAGGTTGAAGAGGACAGAAAAAGTGAATGCAAAAAGGAGGAAAAGAGATGAAGAATGGACAGCAACAGTGGCAGCATGTGGGCAAAAAGGAAAGGTATTCAAAACAGCAAAAGCAAGAGAGAAAAGTTTTGAAGTAAAATAGGTCAGGAGATGAAAAAGATTCAAAGAAAAAGAAAGAAAATGGCAGAGTTTCTGAAAATAAGTTGTCATTCATTTTAACTGTATCTTCTATGGTTCAATAATCTCCAATATCCCCTTTAACGTTTCAGGGCAGGGGCATCTTCCCTTTTCCACCTCCTCGTGCAATTCCTTCTTCAGATCCACTCAGCCTTGTTTATCACTTGTCTTTTTCCCCCCTCTCTTCCCAGGCACCATCACTTCCCTGTGCATGTCACACATATTAGTCCTTGGACCTCAGTCTCTTCACCTCCCCAGTCCCACAAGCGCCAGGCTGAAGTCTATTTACCATGCTCTGTTTACTGCCAGAGAAAGAAAAACAAGTCGCCATGAGGTGTTTTGGAGAATTTTTGTGTCTGGTCTGGGTTAGGCTCCTCATGTCCTGCTGACACAGATTGTACCAGCTGTGAAAGAGCAAGCATGGCAGCAGGAAAGTCTCTGCATCCAGCAGAGTGGTGAGCAGACTCTACCATCAAATTAACACTTCCATGCTACCAAATCCCCACCCCTAAACAGTGTAGCCTTCAATGCAGCAGGAGGTGGCAGCAAAGAAAAATGGTAAGTTTCTTAAGTAACCCAGAAGGTGGTAAAACACAGAATTAGTGTTTGGAGATGTGAATTATTACCTTGTTGAGCCTTCATCATTGATTCATTTCTGGTCCATTAATTAAAAATGAGAAATGTACTTTAAAAAATAATAATCACAGCAGAAGACTTGCTTGAACAAATTTTTCTGTGTGTAGAATACAGGTCAAAGGAAATGTTCCATTTTGTCCATTTGAATGTGTTTGTGGTAGATGTAAGTTTAACATTGAATCTTTTGTGGTATTTTCACAAACTTCAAATACAGATGCACAAGTCACGCTTCATGTTTTAAACACACATCTAAAACCTTAACCACCGCTTATTTTTGTGTCAGCACACCAGTACTCACCCATTTTGCACCACTTGAGACAAGATATAAACTACAATATCAGAATAGGAAAACCTTCCCACTTGAGAAAAGACACCTAGAAAATACCTTGAGGATCAGGCATTTATATAGAAAACTGGACTTAACAATAACTAAAGTGAAGAGCACAGGAGAAGAGGGCAAAGGACAAGCCAATAACACTTACAAACAGCTGAGTACAACAGGCAACAAAATTTGAGTTTGATGTAGCTTATTTTTCACTTCCTTCCATTTCTGTGACCTGAAGGCAGCTGTCTCTGCAACTATGAATGACACTTTAAGAAGACGAGGACACACCCTCACTTAATGGTATCTACTTCTGCTTTCTTGTGTGCTGACAAATTTTGTGACTTTCTTGGAGGTCGTTAAACGTAAATCCAAAGCACCGTGTGTTTACGTGCAAGGATGGATGTTAGAGGTCTCTCCGTGCATGCGGTCCAGCAAGGACGGGAGGCTGGAAACACCTTCCTCAAAAATAAACCCACTTCTTCTCTTACTGTTTGACGCCTTTGCAAAATGTGTGACATGCAATGGCAATAGTGGCTCGCTGAGGTGATCCCACTTTGATGACATCTCTGTCAAGGTGAGTGTCCCCAGAGCGCCAGGACTTTGACTGGTTCTGCAGCAACTAAAGTGATGCCAAAAATGAGAGTTGGTCCTGTAGATAAGCGTGATGCCCCTAACTCCTGACAGCATCTGCCACGTCCAGGCATGCCACACAGGGAGAGAAAACGGTGAAGATGACACAGTCAACTTTGCTAAGTGACTGTCCAAGAGATGCCACCACCAGCAACAAGCATGAAACAGAGCACAGTCCATCCATGGCAATGGCATTTCTGCACCCAGGTGTCAACCACTGCAAAACCACCCAGCAGAAACCACCAGCAAAGACTTTCAGATCATTTTTTCTACTATTCTACCTCTAGTTTTGTTTACCACAAAACCAGTGCTACTGTCCTAAACCAGCTCAAGAACGTGAATTAGTTGTTTTCCCCTGCTAATTTAAATAAATGTATAAATATATATAATGTGAATGCAAACATTTCTATAAGATATATAAATATATAAAAATTGAGATAATATTCAGAGGTTATGCTCAGTGCAGTTAATAAGGAATTTACAGCGCTATGTAAATATCCAGACAAAGCAGGAACACAGCATTGGAAGAATGTCTGGAACTATGAAAACTCATCACTCAGCACTGCAGGCAACCCGTTTGTAAGGTGATACTTATTTCATTTTTCTTTTCTTTCTCTTTTCTTTTGCTTTTCCTTCTCTTTTTTCTTTTCTTTTCTTTTCTTTTCTTTTCTTTATGTTGGCTAATTGTTCCTTTTGCTTTTACTGCAGGCCTATTCCTGACTTTCATTGCCTTTCTCTAATGTTCAGCCTGTCTGTACACCTATTTGTTATTATGCTGAAACTCCTCTGTAACTCTAATAACTCTTTCTCTGCTCTTGCATTTATTACCTCAGTGTATTACAGGAACCAATATAATTTCAACCTCCATTTTCCCATCCAAATAAACCAAGTACCTTCAGTTTCTTCATGAAGAGAGATTCCCCATTTCTCAGATCACAGGCACTCTCAGGATCTGCATCAGTTTATCCATCTTTATTCAATGTGAGACACTACCTCCCAGATGAAGTTTCATGTATATCACATTCCTGGGGGATTCATTCTTCCTGTGTTTTTTTGAAAGACTGTGCTATGATTTAGGAGACCATTCACCTTTTTGACAGCACTGGAATGAGGGTCTGTGTTGAGCCCGTGATGGGGTAGTCCTTCAAGTCAAGATAAACAGCTCAGGAAACAACATCAGAGCAGTTTGTGCCGCTATTTCTTCAGGGCATGCCTTGCACTTGGTATTTATCTACCTTACCCCATTTCTACTTATTTCAGACTTCAGGGACATGTTACTACTGGGGCATTATTCCTGGCACTGCATCTTGGCCACCTACACATTCTAAGCCGATTGTGCAATTCCTGGCACGTTTTTGGCCAAGGCAAACCAGCACCCTCCCAACACATCCCAACCACAGGCCAGGAACCATTCCCAAAAGGTAGCCTGGATGTGGCCACACCATTTTGAAGGCCAAAGGATCTTCACAGCATTGAAATACTGGCAGTTACTGAGGCCAGAGTGATCCTGACAACCTTTCTAGTGCCAATGCACCCAATATGTGCTCTTTTAATCTCCTCCCAACTAAACATGATCATCAAGGGTAGGTACAGACCTGGCTTATTCTTGATGGTTTAAATGAGTCAAAAGCAGTATATTTGCCTTTGGACTAAGGATGATACTTGCCTCTGTAACAGTTAGGTATGGATGTAACGAATCAGAATTATAGAAGATCATCAGTTTCTGAGAAAATATTGGCATTTTAATTTCCCAGTCCATGGGCTTTATGAGATACAACTCAATGCTCGATGACTGAATACAAAGTATTACAGCACAGCACTGCAGAAGATAAGTAGTGACTTTTCTTTCCATTGAGAAGCTACTGAGAAAAATGACTACCTATAACATCTACCTACAAGTAAATATTGCACAAGATGCTAAAGGTAGTAAAAGGTATCAATTCCCACAAATGAAATCTCATTCTTTGACTAGTCATCATGATACTGATGCATTTCTAATAAAAAGAGTTACTCCTCCATTTCTTACTAAGGAAAGCAGCACCAAGAGCTTTTGCAATCTTAAAAAAAAATATCAGTCTAGACCTTCTGAATAAGCATAAAGTGGATTTTAAAACTATTTGATTATTAATAGGAAGCAAATGTATATTTGCCTCTATAGAAACTATGTCCTGATAACACCACCAAAAAAAATTGCCTAATTCTTGAAACAGCTGTTGTATTAATTGTACCTTTTCTCCACAAACAGAAGGATTATCCTTTAATGACTAATTCTTGTTCATTCTACACCAAGTATTGCATAGATAATGCTGTTATTGTCCTTTAACTGTGAGCTATCATTAAATCCAAAAAGCTTTTATATAAATCAAATTATGGCTTATGGGAGGGATTTAATTACTACAATATGCATAGAAACACAGAAACTACTTTCTGATGTTATAATATATCTACGATATTAAGCATATATTTAGCATAAGAAAGTTCAACATACTTTTAAATTGTTTAGTATAATACATGCATTATTAACTGATTGAACTGACTCCAAAGTAGATTAATTGGGAGATGATAAAAAGAACAGAGTAAGAATTACAGGGTGAATAAAATCAAATGAGGCTTTGCAACTGTTTAAGACACTCAGAATAGGTTATTTTCACTAAGAGACATAGACCAAAGTGGTAGAGCACTGAAGGATGCAGCATGGAGAGGTGAAGATGTAACCAGGACTCATGGCCATGGTATGCACCTAAGCCCAGTTTAGTCTTGTAAAAGCCAACAAGAACAGACCTGATATTCTTTTCTCTAAGTCCTTCTGAGGTTCTCACTGCAGTATAAATCATATTACCAGAGGGATGAAGAAAACTTCTGCATAAATAAGAGCCCTCTACACTCAGTAGATAAATTTTACAGTCTTCACACCATGAGAGCCTAATGGCCCACATAGCAACTGAGCAAAGTTCCAGTAAAAATGTGTAACCTGAAGTGTTACCCTCTAAAAATATTTTCTTCCTAAAGGAATAAAAGATTTGAAAACATGAAAGCCCATGATGGTGGATAAGCCTTTACCTTAACCATTCGAAACGTTCAGAAGAGGTCTATTTATTTTAAATCCCTTACTGTTCACATGTGTCCCTAACTGGTGACACGTGAATGTTATGATCTTTGCTGGGTTACTTGGAGCTCCTAGTCAGAGGCCTGGACCTTATAACACAAGCTGGAACTTGAACATAAAGTCTTTCCAAGAAGCAGGAAATGCTTTAACAAATAACTCCTTTGTAACTGTAAATACACTGTTTCAAGATAATGCTTTCTGGAAAGTACAGAAGGAAAAAAGACAATTACTGGAATCCTAACTGGAGTTTCACAACTTTGAGAGCAATCCCTTGAGGACTGGGAAGTGGCTAACATCGTCCTTCTGAAATAAGGAGATTTTAAAAAGGCCCAGGCATATCATGACAGGGAATCATACACCAACTGGCCACTGCTGAACTTGCTTAGATGATTTCAAGGGCAGCAACATAAATTATACATACACTGCACATCTGCACATAAATGCCTTGGTAGGAGCTGGTGCAGTGCGCATTTCCAAGGTCACTGAGCTCTTCTCTTGGAAAAACTATTTTGCCATTCATATTTGGAGTGAACAAAAAAGAAATCATGAGTAAATTCCCTCATTGTATCAAATCTGCCAAAAAGAGGAAGTGCAGATCAAACTGATTGGAATGACACGTTGGCAATTTCATACAGCAACAAGAACAGAAAGGTTTTCCACTTATATCCAGCAAGATGTTTTTTTTCCAAATGTTTACAGCAAAAGTAAAGTATAGAACTACTACAGAAAGTACCTGTGGAAAGAGACGTACAAATACAGGTTTGAGTGAAGCACTCGGGAAGCAGAGTATTTTCCTTCGCTCCCGAGAAGTGGAGATGGAGGAAATGATCCCAACCTTGTGGTTCAGAGGAGGGATGTGTAGCAACGCGCCCAAGGAGAAAGGTAAGGAGTGTGTACGTCCCACACAAAAAGTAACAGCAGGATCATTCGTTCATGCCTTATGGCTGCAAGAGAGGGGAAAGAGATACTCCAGTGTCCTGGAGACTTTTGGAGTCCTAAAATATAGCTAAAGTATTTCTAAGTTTCCAAGATCAGTGTTCCCAAGACATCACAGAGAACACTACAGAGTTACTTGTCTAGACATTTCTGACTGGCTTTTAATGGTTTTCCTAAACATAATTAAGGTTTCTTTAATTAACAATTCACCAGCAAAATTAGTGCACACTAAATGTATGCTAAGATGCAAGATCACAGAATCACAGAATCTCAGGAGTTGGAAGGGACCTCGAAAGCTCATCCAGTCCAAGCCCCCTGCCAGAGCAGGATCACCTAGAATAGGTCACACAGGAACGCGTCCAGGTTGGCCTTGAATGTCTCCAGAGAAGGAGACTCCACAACCTCTCTGGGCAGCCTGGGCCATGCTCTGTCACCCTCACAGTATAAAAGTTTTTCCTCATGTTCAGATTGAACCTCCTATGCTCCAGCTTGCACCCATTGCCCCTTGTCCTGTCATTGGCTGTCACAGAGCAGAGCCTGGCTCCTTCCTCCTGACACTCGTCCTTTACAAATTTATAAACATGAATGAGGGCTCCCCTCAGTCTCCTCTTCTTCAAGCTAAAGAGACCCAGCTCCCTCAGCTGCTCCTCATAAGGGAGATGCTCCACTCCCTCCATCATCTTTGTGGCTCTGTGCTGGACTCTTTCAAGCAATTCCCTGTCCTTCTTGAACTGAGTGGTCCAGAACTGAACACAATATTCCAGATGTGGTCTCACCAGGGCAGAGTAGAGGGGAAGGAGAACCTCTCTGACCTACTGATAATCAATACATATGGGTGATTTTTCTAAGAAAAGTTCACAGTCAGAAATTGCCTCAAGAATGTTATTTTAATCAAGTCACACTAACATCTTCCTCTAAAGAGAAATCAGATAACGATAGGAAAAGTCACATCACCTCATATTTCTAATGAAAACAAATAAATTATTTCTAATATATCTTAGTACAAGTGGCATGGCTGTGCAGTACCAACAGCACAAAACATTTGGCTGATGCAGCCATTTTACACATGAAAAGGGGAAATCATGCATTAACTTGCTAAGACAAAAAGAAGTTTCCACTGTTCTCCCTAGGGAATTTCTCCACCACTCCCACCCCCCCCCTCAATATATTATTACATATTAGACAACATCAGACAGCCCCAACAACAGAGGATTTCATCAAATCCCAAATAGCATGGAAAATCTAAGAAAATAATTAGGACAAGATGATTTTCTGAGAGTGCATTTAGTGCCAAGGGAAATCAGCAAAATCATATCTTAATACTAAGAAAAAAGAGAACAATGTGTCAAGTGCAGAGGGGAGAAAGGCTGTGGATTAATTAAAAATTGTGTGTTAGGCATTCTTTTTAGATGACACATACAGGACAGCATCCACACCATACATACGGGTCATACAGCTTTTTGTGCGGATAATCCAGGACTTCCTTTCACTTCCCTCTCCCTGTCCGTCACCCATGGTACCAACAAACACAGCACACACAGCTGCTCGTGGGAGAAAAATGCAGTTGTGCTCTGAAGCATTATCAGGCTCATCCCTGCAGTAGGCAAATTTAGAGTAGATATAAGGAAGAAATTTTTACATTGAGGGTGGTGAAACACTGGCACAGGTTGCCCAGAGAGGTGGTAGATGTCCCATCCCTGGAAACTTTCAAGGACAGGTTGGATGTGGCTTTGAACAACCTGATCTGAGTGACGATGTTCCTGCTCACTGCAGGGGATTGGACTGGATGACCTTTAAAGGTCCTTTCCAACCCAAATGATTCTACGCAGGTTGGTGGCCCAGTGATTCCCCCCCCCCAAGTTAGGCATGGTTTGGAGTCTTCATCTTACCATCCTTGCTATAAAAAATAAGCCAATATTTACAGACAGTGAAAAGCCCGTTTTAGACATCAGAAGTTTCTGAAACTTCCCAGTAAAACACAGTTGAATTGACAACACATTTCATACCAGCAGTACTGGGCTATATATGATATTTAAAATGATCACCTGTACTGAAACTTATGTAAGGTCCATAATTCAATATTTAGATGCCAACTCTGCAGCTCAGCTGGGCTTTGTTGCGTTTTTATACATTGCAAGTTCTTTGATAAATGTTGTGAAATAAATGCGCTGTTTTAAGGTAAGTGACTTAACGTTGACAGGCTACACCTTTTGGCTCAGCAAGGGAAGTTTTTGCTGCTCAGTGGTTAAGGCGAGAAGACCTGTAGATGACACTAAAACATCTCTATAAATCCCGAGCAAGGGGATCGTGCTTGCTAGTGCTACCCCTGGTATATTCAGGTAGTGTAGGAAATGCTTAGCAGTGAGCGTAGATTATTATCCTGTATAGAGACATAGACGAAGACAATAATAAATTATTAAAAATGGTCTCTATTTAATAATTTCATGCATGGTTTCCACTTTATTCTCCCTGTGAAAAGTTGGGCTTGGTGAGATGGAGAATTGGTTTACTTACATTCCCTGTAATTTTCTTACAGATTTAGGTGGTAGTGTGACTGACATGAATACACTGCATAAGATTTCAGAATATGTTTATTTCTAATACCTCACCAGAACTCTTAATATCTGCAGAGCAGAGTTATAGTTAAGCCTTGGTCCCAGGAATGAAAAACCTCTAAGTTTGTTTTAATATAAAGAGGGCAAGTTTGGGTATTTGTGTGTATTATCCTTTCAAATATATATTTCTGTAGGTTTTTTTTAAAATTACCTTTTGGATTTCCTTTGTGCAGATGACTCTGGTTGATAAATGAGGTGCTTCGCAGGATGGAGAGCAGAGCTCACACTGCAAATTCCCCACGGGTCTGTGCTAACACCAATGAAAGGGGGAAAATCTATGACATTAAAATGACAGATTCCATTATATTTGCACCTTCAATGGCTGTCTGGTCAAGAAAAAGAAAGTGTGAATGTGCTGAGCAAGATGACTTTGACTTTTAAAAACCGCTTTTATCAAGGTCAGGCAAGAAGCCCAAACTTTTAATTAGGTGCTGGTCCCTGAACATGGGGATGCTCGCTCTGCCCCTGGCTCATCTCTGGCTTCGCACGGGAGTAGGGGCACAGCCATAGCAAGGGGATTTCAATGTGATGGAGTCAGAACGGCCGCTTCCAAAGGTGCTCAGCTCACAACCCACCAGGAAAAGATGTTTCAGAGATGGTTGTTGGTGCTGTATCCAGCACAGATGCACAAATAATTTGAGAACCGAGAAAAAAGTAAAACCACAGCCCATCTGAAACTGCATCAGAAAGTTCCCGCAGTGGCAAAAGCAGCAAGCAGAAGGGTAAGGAAAGCTATTATCAGCTTCACACTGCAGGAACATTCAGGAAATACTGAATGAAGATTCAAAGTCAGATTTTCATCTCAAATTCAATGCTGTCAAAGGACACACAGGAATTGTTTTCACTATTTTTTTCTCATAATGAAGTTGCGTTCAACTCTTTTCTTGAACCACTTCAGAGGAGGTGGGAAAGCTTTTTGCTCCCCCAGAAAACTAGTCTTTTATTGTTATCAATAAAACGTTAAGCCTCTAAAATAGCCAGTTTGTTAAACAAAAGTTAGGAATTCTGTAACCTTTCTTTCCATATTTATATTCTTCTTTCTGCATAGTTTCCACTTTTAAAATCCATCAGTCAGTCTTTCGGGACAAATCCTTGCCTTCCCCTCAGCCTCACCGAGAAACCACTGTCTGTATCTTCGATGATAAACGAATTAAAACATGGAAATCTATGTTTTCCCTCATCTCTCTCTTAGATGAGCGCAGACAACAATCACATTACTCCATAGCCCCAGCCATGCATGCTCTAACAGATATCACATCTTCACTGCTGGCCACAGATTGGTAAATGTTAATCCTATCAGAGACATTTCACTTCCTTGGTTCAGTAGTTAATTTTTAATAGCTCTACACATCCAAAGTCCTGTAAAGATGTTAACAAATGAAATAATCTATTCCATGCACTGCCTCTATTGATACTGCATGGACAGATTTTCTGCATACAGAAAGTCTATGTAATGTATTTTTAATATATGCACGTACACACAGACACCTTTAAGTCTGGCGATAAAGTCAAATAAGGATCTTTCATCCACAAATAAATCTACCAATTCCTGCCTTTGCAGAATCTTAGTAAAAAATTTAAAAAGTTAATGCACTGAGAAGTGTGTTGCTTGAGAAAATAAAATCATAAATGTCATCCAAAAGATGCCATAGAGGTACACAACTGGAGACGGCATCTAGAGTTGTGCATTTAGGGTTACTCTTTAGGGGAAACTTAAAGCAGCACTGAGTGAGTCTGTTGACAGTGGTATATATCAACATGAGAGTCACTCATCCACCTGCCCTAACATGTTAGCTCAGATGTGAACATCCGTCATGGAGACCAGTCCTGCACAGGACACTTCATGGGCAAAAGCTTCCTCAAAAGCAGTAGAATTGGTGTCTTTCAGTTACCTTTCAACAAAGAAGCAACACAACCAGGACAATGAAAAATTATTACATTAATTCTGCAAGAAAGGCTTCAGGTTCACTGAATGGCCCAGGAAAAGAAAGTTGAAATTCAGATGGAACTTGTCTCAGATGTTGTTTTCCAAATCCATATTTTGCTGCACTGAAGCTTCCTTCGTTATTTTTTTTTTACTGATACAGAAGCTGGGTTGAATGAATGCCAAGATGACCTCAGTACAAAAGCAAGACAACTGAAGTTTCAGACTTATTTACGTGAGGGCAAATAAAATTTACAGCCAATGCTCCAGTTGCTCCTTCAAGCTCTCATTTTTTTATTTACTTATCAGGATGATTGCACTGTTGTACAAGAAAACCGAGCAAAGCCCATTGCATTTGTTTTCTATTTTTCTTGTTTGCATGGTTTATCTTCACTGCACCAATAAAATAACTTTGGTCTGAAAACAGCAATCAAGTATTGTGAAAATCATAGGTTTACCCTGAAGAAATAAGCCAAGCATTCATTTCATACTATTTGCTTTTATTTGTCTTGTCATAAGATCTGTCTCCAAGCCACATGACTTGTTTTTATTTCCTGGAAACAACAATTTAGTTGTGTCAAATCCTATCAAGTTAACCAGAGTGCAAGCCCAGAATTCACCACTTGAAAATAAGATAATTTTTAACAGAATTTCTTTCATAAAAACACGACTCCAAACATAATGTCTGTAGGATCCTCTTTTCCCCTTGTATCAGAAAAGGCAATTATTAAGAATTTCCGTAAGTTTTGGTGATTGTTAATCACCTGCAACAACTTTTGTTTAGCAGGTACATATTTGCAGATATTTATTTTACCTGACACCAACATATTTCAAAGTGCTATTTCATAAACACATGCATAATGAAAACCATTCAAGAGGAAGCTGAGTCAGTAGCATCATCATCATCATCATTATTATTAACATCATCATTCACTTATACCGTAGCATGATGTAGGATCTTGAGCCACAGTCCAGGACTCCAGCATGCTGAGCTCTGTGCAGTCATAGCACATTTTGACTTGGTGGTCTTAAAGGTCTTTTCCAACCTAAATGAATCTATGATTATATAGCACAAAAGAACAGATTGTATTCTCAATATTCATAATGGGTACTTAGGTCAGGTTTGTGTTACTCCATTTTATCAAGAGAGAAGCTAACCAAAGTCAGAGACTACAACTACCAGTGTGAAGACCTTCAAGAAATAAAATCCAAGGTTAGAATCCTAATGCTGCAAGAAATCATCCACATAAATTATTGGACAGGTCAATTTTTATGAAATCAAGTAAAACATTTTGCCTTCTTTCAAAGCGACTGCATCCTTACCAGAGAGCTACACAGCAGGACTGAGGCTGCAAACCAGCATCAGACTTTCTTCATTGGAAAACTATTATTTTCCCCTCACTAAAAACCAGACACTGAGCTTTCAGCAGCTGTACCTGTGACCATTTCTGCCTCAGGGCTGGTGCCCATAGCGCAATGCATCCAGTGTTAAATTACGCACTCTGACTCCCCACACATCTCCTCACAGAGGATGCCGGCCTTAGAGCTGTTCTTGGATACAATTACCCATACTGAGTTTAGTAAAGGAGTCAGGCATCCCCCTCATTTCTTGAGGTTTCCCAAGAGAATTTACACACTGGAAGAAATTAGGACTGACTGACAGCAGTTAATCTAATCTTTGCAGAGAGGTGATTATTCTGTCATCAGACCTAATATTTTAGGCACATTTCAGCTGAAAGTCATGCTTATTTGGCTTACAGAGCTTTCTTTAGTATTTCTCACCTCCCTACAAACTAGTGTTCATGGAAGAGCTAGAAGCAGTGTGAGTGTTTCTCATTCAGCCAATCTCTTGTCTTCCCTTAGGCTCTAAACTTCCATTTCAATAAAGCACGTTTATTTTTAAGAACCTTGTAGTAGCTCAAGTGATCAGGAACACATCCCAGCTATTCATACAGCTCTATAATTCAAGTAATTTAGGACTGTGAACAGCAAAAATGGAAACATTGTCATGCATTCATCAGGAGCATCCCATTTCACGTGCTTTTTCCTTGTAAATTCTCCACAGTAAAGCGTCCTACATAAAGGCTACCTCCTGCTGCTGTTAAGCCACTGCAGAGCTCCACATTACCTGGAAGAGCAGCCTTTGGACATCTTATCACCTTCTCCATGACACTTTGCTTTCCATTTCAGGCATCTGCTATCCCTACCACCACACACCAAACCCCCACAGTGTTTTGGGACAAAGCTCCCCCACACAAAGGTCTCCATGATAGTACCAGTTCATGGACATTCCACCTTTGCCCCACAGCATGCTCCCACTTCTTCACACCATCACAGCCTCTGTGGGCCTCACCGTGAAATGGGTTTGGTGCAATCTAGAGCCGACCAACCCAAGAGGAGCCACACAACACAACACGGTGCTGCACAACTCAATGGGGACCCGCACAACAGCAATTACCCTCTTGAAGCAGCCTGATGGCCAAAACCCTGCATGAAGCTACAGTCTGACAATCACAGCAGGTCCCTGATGGGGTTTCAAGGGCTGGTTCCTGAGGCACAAAGCCTCCCATGAGCCCATCAAAAACCTAAAGGTTCACAGCTTCTTATTTTGCCAACATTGTGATTGAGTTCTTGTACCTGTTTCAGATGCCAGCCAGTAATTTTTATTAATTTCATTCTTGCATTTGCAGCTAAAGTTTCAGTAACCAAAAATTCTGCCTTGATTGTCCTTTTCTCTTGTGGGTTTTCCACACACATTCATTACAGGAAGAAGACCCAAATTCCTATTAATTTAACACAGCTTGTAACCTCAAGGATGCATTTGAGCACTAAATTAATTCTTCTACCTGCTAGCAAAAATGGAAATCAATACAAATTCAATTCTACAACTCTGCTTCTGAAAGGAAAAAAGGACAGGTCAATCTATCCAGCTTACCCAAAAGAAGGCTGAAAGGTGGTTTGATCATATCTGAGAGGAGAAGGCTCTAGGTTAATCTCAACAGTTAATTTTAGCCTAAAAAACAAAAGCTTAAAAAATATCAGTGAACCTTTTCCCAAAAGCAGACTTCTTGTTTGAGACACTTATTGCTTGGCAGTTCATTTTAGAGTCAGTGGGAATTTTACTATTAATCAGCATGCTTCAAAGCCAGTCTTCAAGCCTTTTCTTCAATAGATCTTTTGGCAGATCCTGACACACGTTATACTCTGATAGCTTTACAGTTGATTGACAAAAAGGTCGAAATCCACTTTTCTACTGCCCAGCAGCACCTGTACTTGCAGTACGGGAAATAACAAGAGGATTTCTGCTGTACCTCTCCAAGTGGCTGGAATACCTTGGGCTCTCTGTGAGAAGAGATTAAGATAACATTTTGTGATACTGCACAAGCTAAGCAAGAAACCAACGTGTCCCAGAGCTCCCAAGCCAACCACCTCAGCAATGTGGGAGATCTCATGAGAGAAACAAAGACTGCATCAGTAACTGTCATTACCCAGAAAAAAAAATAATCTTTTACTGTGGAAATCGCAATTGCTCAGAGACACACAGCAGTGATGTGTCTGACGTGATTGAAACAGGCGAGTGGTACCCTAAGTCCAGTTCTGCTCTATTGTACCACAAGAAGCCAGGATACCACTGATGTCAATGGACTATTTCTAGAGGAAATTGCTCTAAGAGCAAGGATGAGGGCCAAAGATTCTACTAATGAATAGCAGGGTTTATTAAAAAGGTTGGCACTGTTGCAAGTACACCGATGCCATCATCTCACCTTCCTTTTCCAAGCAATTGCCATCAAAGAGCCAGACAAAGCAGAGAGCTCTGACTGAGGATGGCCACCTATAATACCAGAAATTCATATTTAATTACTGATAACAGTACTGCAATGGATAGAAAGGCCTGGGATAGTTATCAAGCATTGAGACCAGAAGGGGCTGTTTCACAGGCTGGAGAGCTGCTTTCACACCACTGCACAGATTCCAGTAATTAGTGTTTACTGAAAGCCTGATTTAGTAACACCAGAGAAAGGAAAACTTACCACTTCTCAAAACACTTGTCTCTACTACTAACTTATCTTTCTTAAGGAAGGTTATTTAAAGCCAGACAAATTCAATATAGTTCAGTCTTGCAAAAACCCAGTAACTGTAATCATCTGCCTGCTCCCTGCCCAGAGACACTGCAGCATGAATAAGCAGTAAATTATAAAACTCAACTCGCAGTCCCCAAGGGTCAGAATAATCTTTCTAATCACTCTGTTGTTCAACACAATCTTCAGACAATCCAGATGATTTATTACAGCTCTGAACCTGAAACAAAAGCACCCAAAGGGTACACACAGATCTTTCATGTGGGTTGAAGGGCTATAATTGAACACTGATGCTTAAGAAAGCAGGGGAGCACTGAGCTATTCAAGTTTAGCACCACTGCACAAATAAAAGGCTGCAGTTAAGTAAATAAATTGACCTCAGATTACTTTTTCCAGTTATGAAAAAGAATGACCTTAGCATGTGGCTGCAGTAATTAGCGACAGATGAACAGTTTTTGTAAAATCAGAAGAGGCACGCGCCTTTTCCCAAAGCTTGAACCAGCCCCAAGGTGTCACTGAAGTCGGGTTGGGTTTCAGATACAATGGGAATCTGAGGGGCCCAAAGGAACACGGTGTCCAATCAAATTTGACCTGAAACGTAGGTTGCATGCAAATAAGTCTGCAAACTTTACACCAGTAGAAAGGTTTCTGTGTTATGTCCAGATGTAAGCCATTCAAGAAAAACAACTGTAACTAGAGTGTTCAGAGCAAAACCATGGAAAGATTTGATTACATCAAAAGATTACAGAAGAGTTAAAGTAATATACAACTCCAATAATATTTGATAATAATTATATCCTCTTTGGGACAATTAAAAATATCTGGTTTATAGTGCAGAATATGTTAGAAATGGCAAACTAAGTCATCAGCATCGCCCTGCCTACAGGACACAAATCTGAGGGCAAGGGAGGGGAAATACTGTTGGCTTTATAACTGACCTGATTGCATTCACAGACATATTGAAAATAGATTTACAGAGTACTATTGGCCTACACAAAAACAAACAGAAGAAAAAAACAAAGCAGAGGTCTTAAGAAATGCTCAGTGGTACAGGAGACAGCTACTGGCTGCCCTATCGCATGAGCCAGGTGGCCACAAGAGGTCCATGTCTTCAAAAAATAGGAGATAGGCACTAGAAGCAGAAAGACAGATAGACATTGGGAATGGAGGAAAGCCAAGACAGAGAGAAAGAGAAGAATTTTGCAAAAGAAAGTTGTGAGAGGGAACTGCAATCCAGGGGGAAGTAAATAAGAAAAAAAAATGCTCAAAATAGCAAAGGAATTCAATTTAGCTGGACAAGGGAAGTACGAAGCTTGTTGGCCTTTCTGAAAATCAAAAGCTTTGACTGTTGAGAAAAAAAAAACCCAAACAACACTGAAACTGGAGCTAGAGAAGGGGGCAGGGCCCACAAGGGTCTCTGTCCCCAGAGCACACCCACCACAGACTTCAGGTGCATCTTCAAGATGGGGGCAGAGGTGAAAAAGTGCTGCATGTCCAAAACTGTGCTTTCCCTCCACATCCTGAAACGAGATTTAACTCTGGAGAGACTTAACCCTACAAACCCTGCTTGTCTAGCAAGACATACTGTTAACACCTAAAACCAATCAGAGCTACCACAGGCCATCATGATCCTTCTCAGTGAGCCAGACCCAGCGACACACAATGTCTTTGTGAAGAACCACAGGTCAAGCACCCACTGGTTCTTGAAGCAGAGCTGGAAACACGCCTGGAGCAAGCAGGACCAAGCCTCATGGTGCAGGTGAGCGTCTACCACAAACAGATTTTACAAGGCAGCCCAGCAGCCTTATTCAGAGCCTGCCAAGGCTCTGCTGGTTTGGCATCTTCCTCTCTTCTGAATCACCAGCTGTGAAGGAGATGCCTGTGCTAGATAGAAAAAGGAGGGGGGAAATCACTTGGCTCTGCAGAGGCGATATAAAACTTGAGGTATATGTGGTAAATTAATGTTCTGCCCAGTTTTGGTGTCAACAGTGACACAAGAAAGTTCAATTTTATCTGGCTGGCCAAGGAGCTCTGACATCTCTCTGTGCTTGGTCACACAACCAATGCTGTAAGTCTATGGAGGAAAAATAAAGGGTTGCCCCATTAATAGTGAGACCTTGGGGATTTCAAGTCTGACTGCTTTGGCAGGCAGGGTGGAACAGCTCCCAGACAAGTTCCTGCACTTCACGGGGTCTCTCTCACCCATTCAACACTGACATTATTAAGCTCTGTCTACACTGATAATTTGAGAAACCATCAGAATTCCGATGCTAGTGATTTTCTTTCCTTTCCTCCCCACACCTCCACAGCTGCAGTTAGAATTGGGCCATCAGCCCACAGCATTTAAAGAAATACCAGTTCACAACCCTTAGAGGACAGCTACAGCTTTCACCTCTCAAAAACATTTATTCATTAAATGCTCCTGGTCAGTTTAATTTTGGGTTATTAAAAATAAAACTTCAGTTCTCACCCACCATTAACAGCTTCTCTGTAAGCCTCCAGTTATTTTTAAATACCTAAACGATCATAAAATGTACAATGATACCTGCCAACTTCTGAAAATAAGCACCAAACTTCAAACACCTTTCAATGAGCAGCTTAGATACCTTTTCCTCAGCAAACTGCAGATGAAACAGATTCCCTTTGCAGTGCTGTTGCCTGGACAAGACTCTTGCTGAATTTTCTGGGATTTTGGAGGGGGTGCATATAATATGGGAAGCCTCATCCAAGACTGTCTATAAATCCACAGCTGCAATGGACTGTGGTTTCACATGCACGCGTGAAGGGTAAGGTGCTAGGTTGAGGTAAGTTTTCTTAAGTTTTCAGGTGCTACCAAAAAACACCAACATTTCCTTAATAAAATTTCACTGTTAACAGTAAAACAAATGAACAAAAATAATACCAGCTGGGTTAAATGCCATCTCAAGCAGAAGACTGGTAAGAAACAGAATGCATTGCAAAAACTCAGGTGCAAAGCAGGGATTGGCAGAGATGCTACTGGTGCTGAACAAGGTTGAACAGAGACAACTCCATGATACAGGTAACTTACGGGCAAGGGAAGGAAAGAAAGTTGCTTCAAGGAGAGGAAGAAGGTAAAGCACAGAAGATGCTGCTTGACAATAAGAAGCTGACCTGGGGGTCTTTTTAAATTTATGTTACAGCAGCACAAAAGCCCAATTTTATCTCTACCCCTCAGGCCACCCCTCCAGAGCCCCAGTTTTAAAACAAATAATGTTTTTATCAAAACTTTCTTCCATTAGAAGGGGTTTCTCAGATCAAGGACTGATTCGTGGGATACACCATCTCACACAGATGAACCATTTCCTTGGTTAGACATTGCACAGGACACAGGAAATCTCCATCCACTTGACTCAACTCTGAAGCATATTCAAAGCTTGCTTTCCCACATCTAAAGAACTAATAATTTGCAGAGTGCTCTTTCTTGTTTATCTCTATCATTGTCTTGCAGGACTGGAAAAAGAATGAAAGTTCTGTCCTGATAGACCAAAGGTTTGTACAATTCCTCTGACACACAGGTACTGAGATGGAGAGAAATAATACTGAGATGGAAAGAAGAGCTGTAATGCAGAGATAAAGTTGTGTTGTCCATCAGTCTGGGAAGACAGCTTGAAATTAATACAATGCCACCTAATAGGATCACTTTTAATCAAAGACAGGCAAAATCAGCTAGATAACACTCCACATCTGTACATCACTTTAAGAATTAAATAATCTTATAACAGCCCCACATGCTGTACAGTTCCTTATTGCACTGACATGAAAACAAAAAAAGAAAATCAAAGGAAATCGAAGCACTGAAATGGGAACGGAGGACAAACTCTCCTCACAGCAGTTTTCACAAAGGTAAGTAACAACTTTCATGTATCAGTGTGTTTCCTCCAAGGGCTGCAGCAACACTGATGGTTTCCAGCTCCCGACAGCAGGTTCAGGGCCTTTTCTCTTCTGGTTTTCCTGATGCTTCCCGTGGTCGTGCTCCAAGACACCGCTGTCCATGCTCTGCATTGGTCAGCCACGTCGGCTCATCTCAAACCAGGATTTCTCTGTAAGAAGTGCTCCTTCTCCTCTCACTGGCCAGATGCCCTGCGGAGACCTGTCCACTGCTAGGACTGGGAGAAAACAAATCAGCAGGTCAGAGAAGATATATCATCCACGTAGTGCTGGAGGTGCTATTTCAAACAGAAGGTGCCTCAGAGCGCTGCAAGAAATGCCACAAGATGGTAATCTTAAAATCTAGCCCAGAAGAACGGCTCTTATGAGTCTGGAGAAACTAGGACACCTGAAGCAAGAGTATGCATAACCCTTCTAATGTTTTATGTACTCACCATTACAACCCCAGATACACAGTCCCATTCTGAAGCTTTCTAAAACAAGATTTTCATTTTTTATTAACCAATCATTTCAGGTGTGACAAACTTTTCCAGCTCTCGAGACGAGTTCCGTAATGACATCCAATTTTACAGGAGTGGATGACTAATGCTTTCCCCCCCTCTCTGTTATGCAATGATGAACACCTACACATGGCCTCTTCCAACCAGGTGAGTGACAACATTGACCCAAGTTCTTAGGCACATGTGAGCCACGGTTTCCACATCAAGTTTTGCCCAGTGAGATCCCTTAATGCTCTTAGTAAATGTTACCAAATCATGGGATTAGTGATATTTCTCTCTCTTATTTCCAGAATATTGTTGGTTGTGACTTGAGAGAATTTAAACTTTCAAACTTTCAATCCTGACCTAAAGCCTGATAAGATGTCTCACATCTTCACTGTTATTTGGATCCTGGATCTGTAAAAGCAGAAATTTTAATCTCCGTTTATTAAATATGGAGCAATCTCAGACACTTCCCTTCTCTTTTTTTCTCTGTTAGGTAGGAAACAGTTAATTTTAGCAGAGGTTTTGGGGTTGGTCTTTTTGTTTGTGTTTGGTGTTTGTTTTGGGCTATGTTTTTTTGGGAGGAGGGGTTTAGTCTCTGAGTGTTTTTGTTGTGGTCTTGCTTTCTTTTAAGAGAGGACCTTCTGCACTGCATTTAAACTTAGCAGCAAAGCTGAATGCAAAGACTGAGTTGGAGAGGAAAGCAGAGGAATCAGAAGTTGCACAAACAGGCATAGCCTCTCCTGCACAAAATTATCCAAAGCACACCAGGCAATGCTAAACGTAGAAAGAAGGTGTAATTTCCTCAGCCCCTCGATATTTCCTCGTGAACCAAGTACATTTGTACATACTGTCACTAAAGACAGTCTACAGCTTTCAATACTAGAATCAGGACTGATTAATAAATAGACTGAAGAAAAGCAAGGAAATAACTACTTTTTCCAAAGCCCAGACTAAACTGACACAGTTTATTTTGGCAGACAGCAGAAGCACTGCAGATGATTCTTGTGAGGCAGCTAAAAGCCATCCTCTTTTACAATTACAGAGTAAAACCATTACAGCCTCGGTACCAAAAGAAATCTGACAAAGTCTCTTGGTTTTGCTGGGACAGGGGGTTTTTTTCTTTCCCTCATAGTAGCTGGTGAGAGTTTTATTCTGTGTTTGTGCTAGGACTGATACTGATAACGTGCCAGTATTAATGTTTTTCAAATTATTGTTTCTCGGTGTTTTGCCTGTACCTGTGGTTACAGTTTCTTTTTGGCTTTTTATTTTATTCTCTCTGGACAAGAGGATGGGGAGGAAGTGAAAGCCCAGGATTCTCTGGGGCAGGTGACCCAGGACAGATGATCCGGGTATGATCCAAGCTGACCCATAAAGACGTATTCTGTCCCATAAACGTCACACTCACTGGGGAATTTGCTAGGGACAACCCCTTTCCTTCCCTCCTTCTTCAATTCTTCTTCTTCATGCTAGGAGCCTCCCTTGGTTCCTGAGGCTTACCTATCCCTTCTTGTGTTTTCTTTTACTTTTACTCTCCTGATTCTCTTCCTTATTCCACTGGGGAGTGGGGGGGAGTTGAGCAAGCAAACTGTGTGGTGTTTATAGCTGCTTGCTGGGTTAAACCTCTTGTGAGGCCAAAGGAACTGGCTGGGACTTAAGTGGTGTTGTGGTTCATGCAGTTGCTCTATCACCCAATCCCTCCTGCCCACCCAGGGAGGGGGGAATCAGGAAAAGGAAAGGAGATTTGTGGGTTGAAATAGAAATATAGTTAATAAAATAATAATAAAAACAACAATAATAATATTAATAACAGTAATAAAATACACAGTTATAATCAGCCAATATTGTGGGGGAGTAGGCCTCAGTGTTAGGATGGTAAACAAGTCCCTCTCGAGATGTCAGCCACAGAAAAAGGAAGAAGAGGCAGAGAAGGGCTCTCCCCATCAAACTCCCCAATTTATAGTGAATATGACATTTATAGTATGAATAGTATTAATTGGTCAGCCTGAGGTCACCTTGGGATTGACTCCTCTACATTTCTGCACCCCCCAGCCTCTGCAGCTTTATCTCAAGACCTGGAAGACCTTGAGCACTATGGCCACCTGCATACCAGTGCTAGCTGAAACCTTTAAGAAAGTTTTATCACTTTATTCCCTTGAAATAAAGTGTTGTAGTCCTTACAAAATCACAGGTTTTCCTCAACAGAAAACTGACTCTAAAATTCTGTCCCACTAAACCAGGACTGTGGTTGCCATCCCAAGCTGATGTTCAGCTGCAGGCAAAACAACCCTCTGACATCCATCTGCTGTTCTAAAAAGACAATTTTGTAGAAGTGGCAAACGGGTCACTACATTTGGATTTTGGACTTCCAATTCCTTACTTAGTCATTAACCTTAAAGTAGATCTATTTTATAGATGGGAAAAGTCATAGGCATTCTCTATCTAGGTGGCTTTGACGTCTACAGGTGAAGATATTAGATTAAAATACCATTTTTAATGTTGTAACAACAGCAGCAGGTTATGTAGAGCTCATGAAGTCTACAGATTGCCACATCTAACATTTAGAAGCTTAATAACCTCAACATACTTTTGAGATACCTCTATTTCCTTCGGCAAGCACTTGTCTTAGAAAAATATTAAACTAGGTAAGATTTAGTGGATGGTTCCATTCTTTCCATGTACAAATAAGGTAAGTTGGTAAATTAAGCCATTAAAGGGGAAAAAATAAAATCTTTACCTTTGCTAGACTACACCTCCGCTTTGATGAAAGGCAGTTCATCCTCAAGGCTTCTCTTGTCTGCAGATTTTAAAAAAATAACATATATTAAATGGAAAAGTTTCTCAAAGTGTAAGAATTGTTCATATAATCCAGAATAAGTGTTGAAAAGACCCAAGTACCTTTCTGTCCAGAAGTGTCCCAAACAACAGGATGAAGAATCCCTAAAAAATTGCAGAAGTAGTTAACAAAACCAGCATAAGCACATGATGTTTCTTAAATGTTTCTAGATGCTATTTCCTTAAGGATAGATAAAATAATGCATTTGTCAGTGTAGTAGATCTCATCACTTACGAGTCAGGGAACAGCAATGCACAAAACGCATTTATCCACCCATGTCACACAGGCTCTCCGGGAATGTCAAGAATGGATGTATAACCCATGCTAAATCTTATCATGAACTGGACTGATGGGTTACATACCAGGACTTTCTCAACCCACTTAGTAGCAATGTAAGCCAAGAGCTAAGACAGACTGGGTGTCCAACAGCACCTCAGATAACATCAAGTGTTTATACTGATGAGTTAAACAAAGCCATCTTCCAGGGGAAGTGAGAACTGTGTCTCACCACCCTTACAGTAAAGAATTTCTTCCCAAAATTCAGTCTAAATCCACCCTCTTACAGTTAAAGCCATTCCCCCTTGTCCTATCACTACTTGCAATGCAGGATGCCTAGTGCATGTACCATGTAAAACAGTGAAATTGAAAGGAAAGTTTAGACTGGTTTTCATCCACAACGCATGCTGCCAGCCCCTTCAATCTGCTACCTTTTTCCAGGCTCAGAGTCTGAGCACACACCATTCCCAGTCTTGCAGAGATTACCTGGAAGGCGTTCAGTAGTGCAAATGTAACATGGAAAGCCAGAGAGTGGCTGTCGATGATCGTTGCCAACCCAAACCCCCAGGTGAGACCCAGAAGAGGTGTCAGAAGGGCGACATTTTTGCTAATTCGAATCATGTTGGTCAAATCTTGTGACTTGCAGCCTTCTCCAGAGGATCTCCCAGTCTTCACCACAACCACTATCACCACCACCACATTCACAACAATGATGCTCAGAGCAGGTACAACAAAGGCCAAAAGAGCTTTCGTCTCATACCAGTTGAGCCAGCAGGCTCCACTCCTTAAATATCCATTTCTCGGTTCAGTAATAGCAACAGTGAGGACAGATATCACCAAGGGGCATCCATATCCAATAGAGAATGCTGTAACTATGAATACAGTTTTTGTTATCTTAAAAAAAATTAATAGTAATCCATAGAGAATCAAGAGGCCCAGGGTAAACATCCAAAAAAACAAGGCAAGATAGAAAAAATGAAGGAAAAAAGTGGCTGCTACACACAACTGGTAGTTGAGGGCTGTATTGTGCACAATAGCCGCCAAGATGAACAGAACATCAGCAATGAGAAGCGACGTAGCAATGTTGACCAGACAAAAATGGCGCATGTAGGTTATTTCGGTTTTTGTAACGTGGTGCCAGACAACAATCTCGACCGCGAGGCAGAGAACCAAGCTGAAGATGGACAGGCCTAACCCTACTCGCGTAATGTAATCCAGCACTGCATTTCGCAGCAGGGTGGGGGACATCAAAATGGAGAAGGATTTGTATGTCCGGCGGTGATGCTCGCAGATGCAAACAGCGCTGCTGATGTTGTCCGACTTCATTGCGCACGCCCGGTTGTCCCACCTCCTTTCAGTGGAGTGCCACCCCACACACTGAGCCTTGGCGTTCTCCAGTTTATTCACCTTCTCAAAAGTGAGCAAAATGTGCCGGAGCTCTTCTGGCAGAGACACCGATAACACCATCCCGTTCACAAAACCAGGGTCCAACCGGCTGGTTTCTATAATGGCTCCAAGCGTTGGAAATGCGATGCTGATGGCTTTGGAAGTCTTGGGTAGCTTCAAAAGCTCTTCTTCTGGAATGACCATGTGCCCAGTGATATTGCCTGTGTTATTGAACTCCATATTAAAATCAAAGCTCTTCCCTGAAGTGTTTTTATGTATGCTGTAGCCTTTGGTAGAGATGAAGTGTTCCTGTATGCTTTCTGATCCATTCCTTAGAAGAAGTTTCCCAGCAAATAAATTCACTGAGTCCAGTAATATCGAACTGGCATTTCTGTCCCTTACAAAAGCCCAGTTGGAAATAGTGGAGCTGTTCAGAATATGGTTTGCTATCCTGCTGTAACTCTGAAACAAACAAGAAAGAAACCATTATTTTAAAATAAATCAACTATTATCACCACTGGGGCCTTCAGAAAGGCTCTTTTAATTCAAGAGTGATTTCTATAAAGGGAATATTCTTCTTTGACAATGAACAGATTCCCATGATCCATCCTAATGAAACCCAAACATCTCATTGGCATGGTCACTACCAGAATTGTCCTATCCTCTTCATATCATAGCTCAAAAGGTGCTTGGAGAAGCAAGTATAAAGCAAAAATCAGGACACGAGGTCAATTCCAGACACTGACCCACTAAGCAGGTCTGCTTACATCACCCTCCCCACATCTCTGATTTCTGAGGTCATCACAGAAAGATTTCAGTTCCCATTGTGCAACACCTGACAACACAGCTGCAAGTTGGCATCTCCAAGGGTGTCTTCCCTACCATGTCACAATTTAAAAGTGAATTATTCCTTGTAGTGCTCTCCCATGTCTATAACAGCAGCTACTGAAAACTCTTGCTTTTAAAGAAGTAAATTTCGCACAGTATTTTCACCATTTATTAATAGGTCAGATGGTTTCTCTGACAACAAAACATGGCCCTCTCTGGAAACTCTTTCTGGGTGATCTCCATGTGACTTGCAGTTACCACTTCATTGGACAGTGGCTGTAGGGACAAAACACTGTATGGATTTTCTGGCAATTTCAGAAACACCTCTTGAAGCCCATAAAAGTAAATACCTGCATTTTTCCTCTATTGACATTCTCTGATAACAGCAGGGTTATCTTCTCTAGCAATTCCACTATACCAACAATGTTTCCTGCAATGGCTGGTGAAGACAGAATATCTGGGATAATGCATGAAAAATCAGCTTGGCAGCTGCTGTTCCCATGGTCACCAGTACCAAAATGTTTTCCTCCCTCTCCAGGTTGCCCATGCGCTTGCTTTCCTTCCCCTACAATAGGAAGGTGTCCTCCAGCAACACCAACATGTCCTCCAGTGCTTGGAACAAGCTTAAGTCCGGAAATCCTCTGGAGGGAAGAAAATAAAATTGAGAAAATTAATGAACAGAATCAAAATGAAGCTACAGCTACAACGAGGCACCAGGAACAGTGCTGAGGTGTGCAATGAATGTTCCAGATGCCCTGAAACCAGGAATCGAAGCTCACCAGAGAAGAATATCTTGCTTGTACAACAAACATGAAGGAAGGGGCCAGACTACACACAGTGCCTTATTCTTGAAATGACTTGAAAAAGAGCTCTTTATTTTGTGGTGGGGGAGAATTCACCACAAAACATCTGTTCACTGCAGATAATTGGTGTGGCACTTTTCTCAGGTTCATTGTCTTGGTTTAGATCCACATGAAGAACTTAAGCCAAGTGAACAAGGCAATTTCGTTTCTGAATTATGTTTCTGCGCAGGAATTTCCCAAATTCATCTCTCATTCTTTGATTTAAGATAAGTAAAGTAAAAGCCTGTTATCAAAGCAATCTGCATTTTAGAATCAGGTTTTCTTCCCTTAGCTCAAGATTTAGTGGGTTTGGAGTAAGGAGGTCTCTTCGCATGAAATTATGAGCATAGGCCAAAGCAGATGCCTAAGTTACCTCACCTGAAAGAGGGACTGAACATCCAGGCTGGCACAGGCGTCTGTGAACATTTGCCACTTTCTGTCTTCACAGACAAAGCTCATCTCCCCGTGGAAGGAGGGAGAACAAGGCTGAGTGCAAATAGCTCCATTGTCTTTGCATGGAATAAGATTTACACACTCATCTGGAAAACAAGTCAAGCAGATATTGTTATGAGGTGTGAGATAGCATACCATGGTCCATGAGGTATCAGGGGTGAAGGATTGATAATATCTCACAAAGAATTGAAAAGACACATAGCTGTTCACTGTACCTTGCTGATTACCAGTCTTTGATTCCTTACTGACAACCTGCAAAATAAGGAAAACTGGAATGTATCACAGCATGGTCGGGGTTGGAAGAGACCTCTGAAGATCATCTAGTCCAACCCCCTTGCTAGTGCAGGATCACCCACAGAAGAGCATGTACGTTGGATGTAGATTGAATGTTGAAAGGACTGTTTTGTCCTTGAAATCAACTTTCAAGTTTGCGCAAAGAGTCATATTTTACTTAATTATTTTGAGTTCTAGAAGGCTTCTCAGGATCCAGAATGCAGAGCTCATGGCCCCTTGCCCATACAGACCAATTGAGAACTCTCTGCTAACAGTCTGTCTCAGGATTCAGCTCTCCAGTATCTTCACATTAATGAGAATATGTGACTTGTTGGTGAGAATATGCAATCTATATGACTTTTCCCACAGCAAAGCCACAGTCGTAGCAGGGTGAACAGCAGCTTTGTAACACTCCAAGAGCTGTGCTGGAGGTTGCTTGGCATATTGAACACATTAAGTACTTCAATATACTTTCTCCTGCAAGGGGCAATGGTTTTAAGCCATTTTAGCCCTAAAGGGTAGATTTAGATCAGATGAGGAAGACGTTATTTACAATGAGGGTGGCGAGACACTGGCCCAGGTTGCCCAGAGAGGCTGTGGATGCCCCCTCCCTGGAAGTGTTCAAGGCCAGGTTGGATGATGGGGCTTTGGGCAGTCTGGGCTGGTGAAACTCACCCTGAGAGCATTGCGAGGCGAGGCAGGGAAGAAGTGCACAGCCCAAAGGAGCAGGCAGTGGGTTATCCTCACATCCATTGCCCCGCATTTACTGCTTTTCTGTTGGAAGAAAGAGATGTCAAAGTTTACACATACCTATTTTCACCTGTGAATGCAGTCCAGTTCCTAGTAAGAGAGCAGCTAAACCCATCTCAAAGACCATTCTTAGTGGGCTTACAAGGTGATTTTCAGACATTTATCACTTAATAACTTTGTTCATCTTACTGTATTTTGAGATCGGCAGGTTTATTGTTTAATTATAAAAAGAACAGAAAAGGAAGAACTACATCAAGGCACCGGATTTCTAAGCCAGCTCTAAAGGAGCACCTCATGCCAACCTCTTGAATTCCACTGCTATCTGTAAAAGCATTTTCTGGGTTTAAAGCCAGCAACCATTTGCTCTTCTAAGGAAACAAAACAGTAAGGAGATGTGAACCAAAAGACTCGGATCAATATTGCTGAAGAATGGAAGGTATCTGGGAAACACCTACAGGTTTGAGGTAAAAGATTGTATTGAATTTTTTCGATTTCTGCGGTCATTAAATACTTATTGCAGGCTCATAGCCCTAATTCCATTTCACAGCTGGGAATCCTTGAGCTCTTCATGTTTCATCATTAAGTAATTCACAATCATTTTGTATTTAGTCACTGATGCAAAGATAACAGCTCTAGGTGGAGTTAAAGGAGGCAGAAATCTGGGACAGCTCCAGGTATCTGAGGCTCACCAAGACAACACTGGCCCGCGTTACCAGCAAAACACCAATCTCAGTTGCATTGCTTGACTCATGATGGGAACCACCCAATCTCACCACTGCAACTATGTGCCAAGATCTCTACTGTGCAGCAACAGAAACTTAGAGCAAAACCAGTAAGACAGCAGCAATTTAGGAAAAGCTTAGAGAAAAACATGGATGTGGTGACATAAGGTCTTGTGAAAGCATGTACAGCTATTCCTCTCCATCCAAAATATCCAATTATGGTGCTTTCAGTAGAGGATACTATATATCTAATCATAAACTACAGCCATTAATAGGAACACAGACTGTGAATGTGGGCTATCAGAGAGTGATCTTCTGGTCCAAACTCAGGCAATGCATTTTATTTTTGAAGAAAGGTCCATAAACAGCAACTAAGCTGTTCGTCCAAGACATCACAACTAGAAACCTGACATTTTTTGAAAATCACCCCCTGGATGAAGAACACTTTGCCCCTCCCTGCACCCATCCTTGCTGAGATTCATTCACATTTGATGAGCAATGGCAGAAGCACTGAGCTATTAACTTTGCTTCTTTTTTTAAGAAGCTGTAAACCTGTTACTCTCCTCATCCTGAGGTTTCTGCTCAGTCAGGGCACAGGGACACAGGCAGCTGAGCTGTCAAAACCCTCTCACGTGTAAGGGTCTTTCTAGTCAGAGAACACTTCCACACCCTCAGGTATTTCCAGCCCTCTGACTTCTGTTGGTTAAAAATCAAAGTTTTCTGTAAAAATCTTACAAAATTACCCCTCTTTCCTCTACCCCAAGCACTTTCTCGTTTTCAATTCCTGGCAGTAAGCATTGCACAGCAGCCTGGCCCTGCGCGGCCACAGCTACCACAGGGCTCAGCCCAAGCAGCGACAACCATGGGAACTTCACCTCCGGGCTGGTGAGGCCAAGGTCTCCAGCCAAAGGGATCCCTATCACCTTGGGGTTATGGCTTCACCCTCTCTACATAGTTCATAAAACACCACAGTGTGATGGCTTGCACTGCTCCCTGTTCAGTTATAAATGCTGCACCAGAGACTTCAATATGGCCATCCACGGACAAAAATTAAAGCTCTTAACTACACTGAATGGTATTAGCTATTTTTTAAAGGAATCACAGTTAGAAAATGTGAATTTAAGTAATGCAAAAGAGGAGAGTGATCTTCACAGTAAATTAGCTATTAAAAAACCCCCAAAAACTCAGATTTTTTTTTAAAAGTAACACCACAGATTAGAGACCAATTACAAACCTACAAGCAAAAATAGAGGATAATTAAGATACCTAATTACTTCCACAGATAGAAGGAGCATATAAAACTGAGGAAATAAGTGCAAAGTGAATATAGCCTAAGCAGTCAGGTGCATTTTAGATTATGAATGAGCCAGTTTCACAGACCACTGATAATTTTCAAGCAGTTCTGGAGAAGTGTTGTTTTGTGATCGTACTTACTGTTTTCAGAAGTCTGGGTCCTACTGTAAGTAAAATTAACACAGCCAGAGATCCTGAAGATATCACAAGTGAGTGTCAAACCATTCATCTGCTGCCATCGCCTCCCAGTCTCACTCTTATGGTCCTACCCAGTGTTGCTCGGGTGCTCCAATTCATTTAGCGTTTTCCCATGAAGAAATAGCCTTGGGCCCCAGCCTGCTTCTTTTCTTGTCAGACTGGATTAACGCCGAGGAACCTGCAAATGATGGTAAAGGTATTGCACTGCAAAGTGACAAACCCACTTGCAAACACACCCACAAAACTGCCAGGTTGCCACCTCTGCCAGGAGTCCACACGGATGAATCACACCTGCGTGGTTTGTACCCTTCCTGCTGGTGGAGGACACATCTTCTGCTCTCCTGTAACAGACCTTCTAAAGACCAAAACCAATTCATAAACAAAATCTGGTCAGGGTAACACAATATCCTTCATAAATGAAAGATAACACTACTGACAGTGTCTTACACAGCTAAAAAGCTCAATGAGCAAGTAATAATCTTTTCTTTATAGGCTATACTCATTGAGTGGGGTCAGAGTTGTCTGCTGAGCCTTGTGCCACGTTCACTGTCAGCTCTTTTAATACTGGCTTACTTCCAACAGCCAGTAATTTATAGTAAATAGTTTATGATAAC